>NW_027187273.1:3122624-3124278 GCF_028583685.1 Petaurus breviceps papuanus | reverse complement strand
AAGAAGAAGAAGAAGAAGAAGAAGAAGAAGAAGAAGAAGAAGAAGAAGAAGAAGAAGAAGAAGAAGAAGAAGAAGAAGAAGAAGAAGATAAACAGGGGAAACTACTCAGCCATCATAACTGAATGTGAATGAGATAAACTCATCCATAAAAAGGGTAGCAGAATGGATAAAAACCAGAATCTGAAAATATGTTGTTTACAAGGAACACACTTGAAACAGAGAGTAAAAATAAAGTCTCAAGCAGAATCTATCATGCTTCAACTGAAGGAAAAAAAAACATGAGTAGCAGTCATGATATTAGACAAAGCAAAAAGTAAAAACACATCTAATTAAAGTAAACAATCTGGGAAATTACATTTTGCTGAAAGGTACTATAGACAATGAAATAATTTCAATACTAAACATATATACACATATGGCATAGCATCAAAATTCCTTTTTTAAAAATTTATTTATTTTAATTTTCAACATTCATTTCCACAAGATTTTGAGTTCCAAATTTTCTCCCCATCTCTACCCTACACCTCACCCCAACATGGCAAGCATACTGATTAATCCTTCCCCCAATCTGACCTCTCTTCTATCCCCCACTATTTCCCCTTTCCTTCTTTCCCCTTACTTTCTTGTAGGGCAAGATGGATTTCTATGCCACATTGCCTGTATATCATATCTCTCACTTGCATGTAGAAACAGTTTTGTAACACTTGTTTTTAAAACTTTGAGTTCTAGATTCTCTCCCTTCTTCCCTCTTCACACATGGAGAAGACAAACAATTCAGTTTAGGTTATACATGTGTAGTTATGCAAAAGATTTCTATCTATTCACTCTATGTATGTTTACCTGTATACATATATACACACATTCACATATGTATTCATATGCCCATATACCCTCCTATATAGGCATATATATGTATGTATACATAAATATATAGGTTTATATTCCCTTCAACTATTCTCATATTGAGAAAAGTTTCATAAGTTACAATTATCGCTTTTACATATAGGGATGTAAATAGTTCAACTTTGATAAGTTCCTTATGATTTCTTTTCCCTGTTTACCTTCTCATGTTTCTCTTGCTTCTTGTATCTGAATGTCAAATTTTCTATTCAACTCTGTTTTTTTCAGCAAGAATGCTTGAAAGTCCTCTATTCCACTGAATGACCATATTTTCCCCTGAAACATGATACTCAGTTTTTCTGGGTAGGTGACTCTTGGTTTTAATCCCAGCTGCTTTGACCTTCGGAATATCATATTCCAAGCCATTTGATCCCTCAGTGTAGAAGCCGCCAGATCCTGTGTTATTATGATTGTGTTCCACAATATTCAAATTGATTTTTCCTGGCTGCTTGTAATATTTCCTCCTTGATCTGGGAATTCCAGAACCTGTATATAATATAATATAATATAATATAATATAATATAATATAATATAATATAATATAATATAATATAATATAATATAATATAATATAATATAATATAATATAATATAATATAATATAATATAATATAATATAATATAATATAATATAATATAATATAATATAATATAATATAATATAATATAATATAATATAATATAATATAATATAATATAATATAATATAATATAATATAACATAATATAACATAATATAACATAATATAACAT
>NW_027187273.1:3096218-3122224 GCF_028583685.1 Petaurus breviceps papuanus | reverse complement strand
ATAACATAACATAACATAACATAACATAACATAACATAACATAACATGACATGACATAACATAACATAACATAACATAACATAACATAACATAACATAATAAAATATTCCTGGCTATGATATTCCTATAATTTTCTTTTTGGGATCTTTTTTCAGGAGGTGATTGGTAGAGTCTTTCAACCTCTATTTTGCCCACTAGTTCTAAAACATCAGGGCAGGTTTCCTTGAGAATTTCATGAAGGATAATTTCTAGGTTGTTTTTTTGATCATGGCTTTAAGGTAGTCCAATTATTTTTAAATTATCTCTCTTGGATCTTTTTTCTAGGTTAGTGGTTTTCCCAATGAGATATTTCATGTTGCCTTCTATTTTTCATTTGTTTGGATGTATTTAATATTATCTTGATTTCTCATAAAGTCACTAGCTTCTATTTGCTCCAATCTAGTTCTGAAGGAATGATTCTCTTCGGTGACCTTTTGAGATTCTTTTTCCATATGGCAAATTTGGCTTTTTAAGGCATTCTTCCCCTCATTGCCTTTTTGAGCCTTTTTTGCCATTTGAATTAGTCTATTTTTTAAGGTGTTATTTTCTTCACTCAGGTTGTTGACTCTCATTTCATAATTTTCTTGTGTTATTCTCATTTCTGTCCCCAATTTTTCCTCCACTTATTTTATTTTGTTTTCAAAATCCTTCCTAAGGTCCTCTATGATTATTTGGTTTTCAAAATCCTTCTTAAGGTCCTCTATGACCTGTAACCAGCTCATATTTTTCTTGGAAGCTTTTGGCACAGGAGTTCTGACTTCACTGTTTTTCTCCTGCTCCATGCTTTGATCCTTTTTGTCCCCAAAATAGGAGTGCAAAGTTGGGTTGCTCTGTTTAATTTGCTTCCCTTGTTTGCTCATGTTGCCACTCAATTACTTGACTTTTGGGCTTTTTGCCACAGTAGGACTCTGCTACCAGACAGGGGAGCTTCATACCAATCCCTGGGGTTTTCTCAGCTGTTGAAGGTATTATTTTGGTGCCCTCTCTGAAGCCTCCACATGCTCCAGCAAGCTGGTCACACACCCTAGGACCTCCACCCTAGACTGCAATCCAGATCCAAGCAGGTTAAAGCAAGAGCAATTACCCCTCAGACTGGTTGTTTGGTCCCTCTACAAACTGCAGACCAGGAGCTGAAGCTGCCAGGTGGTGGTGGCTGCATAGCCACTCCTCAGTGGCTTCTTGGCCCTAGGGGCAGAGGGCGACTGCATTTACAACTACTGCATCCCAAAGTCTACACTGCACTGACCTCTCACTTTGTCCTTAGCATCTATGGGTTGATAAGTCTGGAAATTGCCACAGCTGGTGGTGATCTGAAGTCCATCTAGCCACTGGCTGGTCAGGCCCACCTTGGGGCTCAAACCTTGGCCTTGTGAGGGGCTGGGCTTGCCTCCCAGAGCTCTGTGCTGGCTGCTCCTTGCCTGTCCTCAGCAGGAGATTAGCTTCTTTGTGTCATTTTGTGGGTTCTGTAGCTCCAAAGTTTGTTCAGAGTCACCTTTTACATGAATTGGAGGAGGTGAGAGCCCAAGCCATGCGGAAGTCCTGTTTCTACTCTGCCATCTTGACTCTGCCCCCCAAACTCTCTCTTCTGTCCTCCCCCTAAACAACCTAATCTTAAAGAATGTATGGCTTAAAAAAGTAATAGAAATAATCAGTAATTTCATTAAATAAAATGACAATAATGAAATAACATATCAAAATCCATGGGAAACAGCAAAAGCAGTAGTCAGGCAAAAATTTATATCTCTAAATGCTTATATCATTGAAAAAGAGAAAGAAGAGATAAATGAATTGGGTATGCAATTAAAAGAAAAAAGTAGTAAAAGAATGGATTAGAAATCCACAATTAAATACTAACTTAGAAATCCTAAAAATTGAAGGTGAAATTAATAAAATTGACTGTAATAAAACCATTGAACTAATAAAGAAAACAAGGAGTTTGTATTATTAAAAAAGCCCTCATAAAATAGATATGCCATTAATTAATATGATTTAAAAAGAGGGCAGAAAACCAAAAATGAAAAGGGTGAGTATACCACTAAACCATATGAGATCAAAGCAATTATAAGGTTTTATTTTGCCCAATTATATACCAATAAATTTAACAACTTAAGTGAAATGGAAAAAATATTTAAAAAATACTAACTGCTTCAAATAGTAGAAGATGGAATGGGATATCTAAATAAACCTATTTTAGAAAAAAAAATAATAGCAGGCCATAAATTAGCTTCCTAAGAAAAAGGCACTAGAATGAGATGAATTTACAAGTGGATTCTGCCAAACATTTAAAGACCAACTAATTCTTTTTATTTTTCTTTTTTGGAGGGCAATTGGGGTTAAGTGACTTGTCCAAAGTCACATGGCTAGTTTTAGTTTGTGTTAAGTGTCTGAGGCCAAATTTGAATTCAGGTCCTCCTGACTCCCAGGCCAGTGCTCTATTCACTGGGCCACCTAGCTGCCCCAAGACCAATTAATTCTAATATTAAATTAATTATTTGGAATAAAAGTCAAAGAAGGGATCCTACCAAATGCTGTTTATGAAACAACTATGACACTGATGTCTAAACCAAGAAAATTAACAACAGAGAAAATTATAGACCAAATTCATAAATGCAAATAGATGCAAAAATCTTAAATAAAATACTAGGTAAAAGATTACAACAATATGTTGTAAAGTTTATACATTATGACCAACCAGGATTCATACTAGGAATGCAGGGAAGGCTTAGCATAAGGAAAAACTATTAACATATTTGATTACATCAATAATACAAGTAACAAAAACAATATAATAATATCAATAGATGTAGAAAAAAACATTTGATAAAGTACAACACTAATTTCTATTAGAAACATTTAAAAGTATAAGTTAAGTTTTCCTTAACTTGTTAATAAATACCTAAAGCCATCAGCAAGTATTATTTGTTATGGGGATAAACTAGAAGCCTTTCCATTAAGATCAGGTATGAAACAAGGATGCCCACTGTCACTAATATTATTCAATATTATTTTGGAAATCCTAGCTATAGCAATATGAGAAGAAAAATAAATAGAAAGAATCAAAATAGGGAATGAAGTAATAACAATTATCTATTTTTGCAGGTGATATGTGATATACCTGGAAAATTCTGAAGACAACTAAAATTAATTGAAATAATTTATAATTTTAGCAAAGTAACAATAAGTAAACCCCTATTCAGACCTTTTTTATTGCCTGAACTATTACCATGATCTCCTTTTTTCTATATCTATGCCATAATATCCATCTGGCACATAATTATGACACTAATTTTGTTTATATAATGCTTAGGTTATGTCATAACTGTAATAAAAAAATCTTCAGTTGTTTCCCATTACCTAAGGGTAATTGTCCTTATGACAAAACTTCTTAGCTGGCATTCAAGCTCCTTCATAAACTATTCCTAACCTCTTTTTTTTCTCAGCTCTATTTCTTTATGCTCCATTATATGAGTATTTTATTCTAAACAAACTGCCCCACTAAATAACTAAAAAAAAGTTTATACTCTTTCTCTTCCTCTCATACTTTTTCTATTCATTTAAAATGCCTCTGGATTTGATTTTTACCTATCTGCAACCCACGATGAGCAACAGAGTAGCAGTAGCAGGGGGAAGGATGAGTATTTTTACAGTGGAATTTAGAATATCCCTTCTCTATTCTATGCTGGCCTAAATCCAACCCATTCTTCAAGGACCAATTCAGATCCTATCACTTGCATACTGTTTCCCCTGTGACCTGAAGTGTTCTTTTATTTCTCTGAGTTTCCAGAGTCCTCCATACTAACACTCTTAACCTTGTGGTATTTATGTGTCATCATGTGACACTTTTTATTGTTATGTACATATTACATTTTAACTGCCAATATTTTAATTGCTTTTATCTCTCTACTTCATTTTCAACAGACCCATGATTTCATTGGTATACAGAATTCTCAGTAAGGAAACTCCTTCTAACAACAAAGAACATCATGCAACTTACAATTTCAGAAAGTTACCTGAAATAGTTAAGAGATTAATGAATTACATAGGGTCATGTAGCCAGCATGTGTCATTTGAATAAGCCACTATAATCCTACATAAGATCTGAACTCATATATTCTGACTCCAAAGCTTGCTCTCTATCCATTGTACCATTCTGCCATTGATGTATTCGTTTTTAATTGCATAAACTAAAAGCATTATCATATTTAAATAGTGATAACAGATCATATGGCTTTTGTATGTTTTATCTGGTTTTAACAGTAGACTGTGACTTCATTAGGGGTAGGAACAACATCTTATATTTCTTTATATTATCAAGGAGACCTGGTACATTGCTGCAATGCCAAGCAAAGGCAACTTCCCAAGGTTCAAAATACCAGCATAGCTGCTCTCCATTTCATTCAGTGACAAATTAAGAACAGAGAAAATCAAAATATAGCATAATTCAAAATACAGCATTTACCAAGTGTAATTCAATAATTTCCAAGTACTACTCCACCCCTGGACATTACATTCATTTAGTCAATCACTAAGTCCCTCTTCTAAGTACTACTCCACCCCCTAGGCAGTACATTCATTTAGTCAATCACAAAGCCCTTCTTCTCAAATGGAGATTAGTTTCCAATCATAAGCAAAGTACATTCATTTGGTCAGTCACAGAGCACAAAAATGTCAAGTTTCCCACCCTTGGATCACAACTGAATAGACCATCTACCCCATAGATACAACAAGCTTAAGCACAGCATTTAATACCCAAAGAGAGGTCTTTTCTTCATCTTGACCCCAAGGCAAATTCTCAGCAATCTTTGTTCCTGGGGAGACAAAGCCTAGCAAGTCCACAAGATACATTGCCAGTGTCCTCATTAATTCGTTTTCTGTCTGCCAAACAGTCCTAGGACTCCCGAAAACAATAGCAAAATGCTCTTCCAGGATTTCTGTAAACATACAACAAGAAAATCCTTCTTCAGGGCTTCTGAACCAATAGTAAGATTGCAGGACCTCTGCAACAACAGCACAGGCCTTCACCAGTGGGAACAATTCATAATCTGTCTGCAGAACAGTCTCAGGATCCCCGAACCAACAGCAAGGTTCCAAGACCTCCGCAGCATCAGGACTGTCATTCACCAGTGGATGAAGCTGGCAAAACAACATCAAAACAGAGAGACAAAGTACTAGCATAACAGTCATGTCTCCTCAGTCCTTGGCAGCTCTGGGTGGCAGCTCTCAAAAGTCCTGAGCAGTTCAAACTGGCCCTCAGCAATCCTCTCCATCTCTGCCTCCATGATGCTGCTTCCAAAAAATTCTTCTGCTTCTCTCTCTGCTTGTTCCTCTCTAAATTTATTTCAGCTCCTCCCAGTTCAGCCCTCTCTTTTCAACGTCAACAAGTCCATCCCACAAGTGGGATTCACAAGCTCTGGGTTTTAACACAATCAATCTGAAAACCAAGCCAATACATGGGGATCTTTAAATTCCATTACTATTACAATTGCTGTATCCATACTAGATACTTAATAAGAATTTGCTGATTTAAGTTAATTCAAAGTGAAAGTGGAAACAGTTTTTGCTCACCCTCTTCCTGTCTGCACACAAACTGCTTTTTGGTCCCAGGAGGCCCTGCCTTCATTCTGTTTGTAGGATTTCACAGAAACACTTCTGTCTCTCTGTATACTGGTTCCTTGAAACCTGGAGGAAACTACTTCAGGGAATGTATATACCCAAATAAGTGACAATTCAAATCTGCTGTCCTTAACATATTAATAATCCTCCAAAACTTTAATGAATGATAACATTTAAAAATCCTTTCTCATCTCCTACCCCCACTGCCACATAAAAATTATCCTTTCCTTAGTTATTACTGAAGAAACTTCCATTGGTTCATTTGTGAGGCAAATATCTGCCTCATTTAAAATTGATTTCTGGATATTTTTAAAATAGTACTCAAAATTATAGTTATGCTCTAGAATTTTCTTCCCCATTCACTTTACTGCTGCTTTAGTCATTTTGCATCATCTTCTACTCTGGCACCATATAAGCAGTCTCTTACAAATGGTATTAATGAATTATTAATGATATTTGGGCCATTAGCAAGGCCCAGGAAACACTTATGCATCTCTTGCTGAATATATAACACCCACAATTAAATCCTTCATTTCCCTCTGTAAGCCTAATGCCCACACCTGACTGGGGTGGTTACTTTATTAAATTATTCAATTGTTTCTAGTTTTCTGATTGTTCTAATTTCTCAAAAATTTTCTACCTAGTCATGAAGAAAGATTTTTTTCTCTATTGTATAATTACTTTGGTACTTGAAAGATTCATTATTTCAACAGTGTGGATACTCCCTTCAAGGCAAAGAATAAAACTTTTTTTGTGACTTAATAGATAGTACTGCTTAGAGGTGGGCACCCTTACTCCCACCTCAAATTATTACTTGTTAGTCAGTCCTCTTATGATGGATGTCTCTGAATATAACTAGGTGACTAATTTGAAGCTCCACATATGGTATGGGTTCTGATAACTTAATTCATATGTAAAACCTTACCAGTTTGATAAGATCAATACATTTAAATACACTTCTTGTACTACATTGGTATAATCATGGAAAAACTCAGTAATTTTTATGCCCTGATGAGACACTCGATTGGAATCTTAATGGGGAGTATCAAAATAGCAGTACAGTATAGTGGATAGAAACTTAGAGTTAGGAAGAGCTAGCTTCAAGTCCTACCTCTGTCTGACACAGGTTCTGTGGCATTAGACAAATCATTTGAAACCATCATTTTTCTAACAAATACTCTGAGACTATAAATTGAAGAAAAGGGACATATCTTGCATTGGTAGAATGAATTCCTCTCTCAGGATATACTACACTTATAAAGTCACAGGTCTCAAAGAAAAGAAAAACTGGATACAAGTTCAAACATATTTGATTAAATCATAAGCAGCGATTTCTTTGTATAAACTTTATTATAGGGGATTTTGCATTTGTTTGTTCACAATAATTTTAAATAAGGTGATGTATTTTTGAGAAAAATATATTGTATACTATTATGAAACAGAGAAGATTTAAAACTTACTGAGGATTAGTTTAATTTTTCATGGAGTTCTCATTATGAACAACTTGTCAACCAGATAATATATTCTTTGATCATAGAAACCTATGAAACCAAGAAAAACTGATTAACTTCAGTTTTGTGCAACTGGCTTAGTCTTACATAATGATGGTGACAGAGTGCCAGGTAAAGTCTTAATGGCTACTAAAATCACAAAGTCTCTAGTTTATCTATAATAATTAATTTAGCTGTTGGTACTCTAAATGGGGGCTCCTGTTCCAGTGATGACTGAATTGATATATTATTAAAGGACCTGAACTGCATTAATACTGACATTCTAAAAATGAATAATAACAGAAACCTTTTAGAATTTGTTTGTAAATGATAGAATAGACAGAGTTTTCCTTAGGAAGTCAGATGAAGTAATGGACAGAATTTGTATCATTTTGTTGACAAAGGCAATAAAAAAGATTAAATGGCACTGTTGTCTTGGAGATTTCAATTGACAATATTCATGATTTGCATAAATGAAAAATATCACCAAGGATATAATTATAGGACATGTACCTACCTACCGTTGATTAAAAAGTAAAGATATTCTGTGAAGAACTTGAAAAACACTTTGATTTCTGGTAATTTCACCATAAAGACCAATACAGGAAAGAGTGGGAAAATATATTGCAATATATGATTCAACATTAAGATATGAAGCATCAGGGAAGGAGATGGAGCCAAGATGGTGGGGTAGAAGCAGGAAAACTCCACGAGCTTCCCCCACAACTACCTCAAGTACCTATAAAATATGACTCTAAACAAACTTTAGAGTTACAGAACCCACAAAGTGACAGAGAGACATAAACCTCCCTCTGAAGGCAGCCTGGCAGGCCAGCAGTAAGGGTCCATGGCAGTGTGCTGGGAGCCAAGTCCATCCCCATGTGAGCCCATTTTTTTAGCCCAAGGGTGGCCCCAACCAGCAGCAGCTAGAGCAGACTTTGGGAGAGTGGATCACTGGCAGCTGTGGTGGTTTCCAGAAATATCAACCCATAAATACCAAAGAAAAAGTAAAAGGTCAGTGTAAAACTCTGTTGGAACTGGGGGGGGGGGATTTGGAGGCATGGTCTGGCATGATGGTCCTGGAGCTGCCTCCATGTGACTGTTTCAGAGCTCCAGGCCTGCAGATAGTAGGGGGTGGGGGCCAAGCAACCATTCAGAGGGTAATTGCTCTTGCTTTAACCTGCCTGGATCTGGATCATGGCCTTGGGTGGTGATCCTGAGGTGGGTGATCAGTGGGAGCTGTAGAGATGGTGCCCTCCTAATAGCTCCAGCAGCTGTAAAAACCCCAGCAATTTGGGATAAAGCTCTCCCTTCTGGAAGCAGTGTTCTACTGTGGCAAAAAGCACAAAAGCCAAGTAATTGAGTGGCAACATGAGCAAGCAAAGGAAGCAAAGCAAGCATAGCAATCCAACTTTAGATTCCTGTCTGGGGGACAAAAGGGATCAAAGCATGGAACAGAAGGAAGACAACAAAGTCAGAACTCCTGCACCAAAAGGCTCCAAGAAAAAAATGAACTGATTACAGGCCATGGAGAAGCTCAAGAAGAATTTTGAAAATCAAGTAAGAGAAGTAGGGGAAAAATTGGGAAGAGAAATGAGAATGATGCCAGAAAATCATGAAAAGAGAGTCAACAACCTGACTGGAGAAAATAACACCTTAAAAAAAGAGATTAATTCAAATAGCAATAGAGGCCCAAAAAAGCCAATGAGGAGAAGAATGCCTTAAAAAGCTGAATCTGGAGATGGAAAAAGAATTTCAAAAGCTCACTGAAGAGAACAATTCCTTCAGGATTAGATTGGAGCAAATGGAAGCTTGTGACTTTATGAGAAATCAAGATACTATTAAACATATCCAAACAAAGGAAAAAATAGAAGGCAATGTGAACTATCTCATTGGAAAAATCACTGACCTGGAAAATAGTTCCAGGAGAGATGATTTAAAAATTGTCGGACTACCTGAAAGCCATGATCAAAGAAAGAACCTAGAAATCATCCTTGAAGAAATTCTTAAGGAAAATTGCCCTGATGTTTTAGAACCAGAGGGCAATATAGAGATTTAAAGAATCCACTGATCACCTATTGAAAAATATCCCCAAAAGAAAACTCCTAGGAATATTATAGCCAGGTTCTGGAGTTCCCAGATCAAGGAGAAAATATTGCAAGTAGCCAAAAAGAAACAATTCGAATATTGTGGAACACAATCAGGATAACACAGGATCTAGCAGCTTCTACATTAAGGTCAAATGAGCTTGGATTAAAACCAAGAATCACCTACCCAGCAAAACTGAGCATAATGTTTCAGGGGAAAATATAGTCATTTAATGAAATAGAGGACTTTCAAGCACTGTTGATGAAAAAACCTGAGTTGAATAGAAAATTTGACATTCAAATACAAGAAGCAAGAGAAGCATGAGAAGGTAAACAGGGAAATCATAAGGAACTTATCAAAGTTGAACTATTAACATTCCTACATGGAAAAATGATAATTGTAACTTATGAAACTTTTCTCAGTATGAGGATAGTTGAAGGGGATATAAATATGTATGTATATGTATATATATATGCATATATATACACATCCATATATGGGTCTATATAGGAGGGTATATGTGCATATGAATACACATGTCAGTGTGTGTATATATGAATACATGTCTATATACATAGAGGGCACAGGGTCAATTAACTAGGAAGGGATGATATTTAAAAGGTGAAATTGAGAGATGAGAGAGGAATACAATGAGAGGAGATAGGGAGAGAGAGAATGGGGTAAATTATCTCATATAGAAGAGGCAAGGGAAAATGGTTACAATGGAGGGGAAGAACAGGAAGGCAAAAGGGAATGGTTCAACCTTCCTTTCATTGAATTTGGCTTAGGGAGGGAATGACATATACACTGAATTGTGTATCTTGCCTTATAGGAGAGTAGGGGGGAAGGGGATGAGAGGGGGAATGATGGAAGTTAGGGCAGGTTGGTAGAGAGGGTAGTTAGAAGCAACCAGTTTTGAAAAGGGACAGGGTCAAAGCAGAGAATAGAAGAAGTGTGGGGGAGGATAAAATGGAGGGCAATATAGTCAGTCTTTCACAATATTTGCACCATGGAAATATTTTGCATAGCTACACATGTATAGCCTTTATTGAATTGTTTATCTTCCCAGTAAGGGTGAGTGATGAGGGAGCAAGGGAAAGAATCTGGAATTTAAAGTTTCACAATCAAATGTTTAAAAAATATCATTATCATTATTATTATTTACATGCAACTGGGAAATAAGATATACAGGCATTGTTGTATGGAGATCCATCTTGTCCTACCAGAAAGTTAGAGGAGTGATGGGGAGAATATAGTAGAGAGCAGATTGGAGAAGGGTGTATACAGTGAGATTGCTGTTTTGGGGTGGTGGGTAGGGGAAAGATGGGAAGAATATTTGTAACTCAAAATCTTGTGGAAATAAATGATATAAAACTAAAATAAACATAAAATTTAATTTAAAAAGATATGAAGTGGCAACTTGGTGGGACAGTGGATATAGTGCCAGACCTGGAGTCAGGAAGACTCCTCTTCCTGAGACCAAATCTAGCCTCAACCACTTGCTAGCTATGTGATCCTGTACAAGTTATTTAAACCTGTTTGCCTTAGTTTCCTCATCTTTCAAATAAGCTGGAGAAAGAAATCATAAACCACTCTAGTATTTTTGCCCAGAAAACCCCAAATGGTGTTACAGAGAGTCAGTCACAGCTGAAGGATTGAAAAAAAAATAAGATATGAAAGAACCAAAGCTTGCATACTATTGAAGTCCTATGTCTGAATATTATGAAAAATTTCTCTTAAGATGAGAATTAACCTTTTAATTGCCACAACAAACTTTAGATTTTATAAGAAATGAATCATTGGCTTAGTGGAAAATAAAACACTTGGTAACAATGTCATACTTGATTTTGAATGAGCAGCCTTAGTAGATTTGAACACTAATTTTTCTGAATATCAGAAACAATCTGACAGTCACATCATCAACTAGTCAGTTTGGAGCTCAAAATAAACATAAATTAAGTATAAATGTAATACTGGGACTTTTATAAAGGAATATTTACTTTAAGAGATACAATCACCAATATACAAATTCACTCCCCTAACATATGGGAGACATAATACCCTTACCGCTTGTAACACCTCATTCTCTGAAGAAGGGAAATGTTCACCCCTCCCTGGGTATTTAAGACTTGAGTCCTAGGTTCCCTGACTTCCCCTGGGCTGACTGGCTGTACTCTTCTGCTTAGAGTCCTGCCTCCAAGGTTACCATGGCTTGAGCTTCCAGGTTTGGTGGAAATCATGTCTGAGACCCAAAACTGAGAAGGATAAATGATATGGAACAGACACAGACATCCACAGCACATTTCTTGGAGCTGGATAAAAGAGAATAAGATCATAGGAAGGAAGTCTTCCCCTCTCACCAGTTCAGTTCATGGTATCTAAGCGGAAGAGTGATCTTCACCCTAAGGACATAGTAGGAAGGAAATAACTTAAGTCAGAAAGAGTGTCAGAAAAGGACAGTCTATGTCAATTTCACCAGTTTTAAAGACATAGAACTTCTTGAAGCACAGCTAGTTAAAGGAGACTGCACCTATCCACATGGTTGGGGACAAAGGTTGCATCCATTTCAGGCAATATGGACATGCCCATGCAAATTCAGGTTATAAAAAGATATAAAGAAGAGGTTATGAGACATTAAGACAGCTCCAACTTGACCCATGTAAAGAAGCTATTGATGACAAAAATGGAAAGAGATATAACTTTGACTACCATAATTTCCTACCAAATTTTAGCCAATATAAATTAATAGCAAGAAAGAAGCCAGAAAGCCCAGAATTGTCCTCAGATAACAACTCCAAGGCAAGTAGAGAGGCACGGCAACCAAAGACAACCCCAGTGTAGAATATCAAATCATTTCCCCAACATGACAGATGAGGACATCATAAAGCAACAAAGATTAGTGAAAAGGAAAGTAAGTCTATAGAAAAATTGATATGAGAAACCTAATTAGATATATAAATTGAGAAATAAGAAAACAGACTAAAAAATTTCACAACACATTTTCATCATTAAGAACAATGAAAGTAACCCATTTGATCTCTTGTAGCTATCCTTTATGTGTTATATTAGAAGTAGAAATACTAATAACAAAATTCTTCTGGAAGAACAAAAAGTCAAAAATATCAAGAAAATAAAAAAAATGTAAAGAAGGCAACCTAGGCATACCTGATTCCTTTCTCTCTCTTTTTTTTTTTTGCGACAAAAACATTCTTTGTTTTTTCTTAAAAATGCTGGAGACCAAAAATTCTAAGGTCTGAAAAATCATTATGCTCCAAATAATTCAGTACCTTTTCCAGAATGCTCCCCAAGCAAGAATCAAGTACTCTCCCCATCTTAACTATCAACTCTGAGCTTAGGTTTCTCTTTGACAATTCTTGACCAGAGTTAAGAGGAGGTGGGGCATGACCCCTAGTTTGGCAATGGTTTCTCCTAATATATTTCAAGTGAAGAATGAGTCCCTTATTTTCACAAATTTAAGAATTGATTCAAACCCAAGTTCTGCTCTAAAGGGCTACATAATGGTCTGAGGGTCATTTTCCAGGACCAGAAGAAGCAAGCAGTCACTGAAACCATTTAAGTTGATTCCTGCTTCTGATCCACTTTGACCCCTCACCTAACTATGGGAAAATTCCTGCCATTTTCTAGATATATGAAATACCCACCCCCATGCCTGGCCCATTAGAAGTACCCATTATTTTAGAAACCTCAAGAAAACAGAAAGAAAATCATTGCAAACATATTTATATTTTTAGAAAAAAGAAAAAGCCCAATCAAGAATGAACTTTGAGTACCTGTATGACCTTCAGTGGTGCATGTGTCACATAAAGACAAGAGAAGCATGTGAATGACTAACAAATATGGACATTTCCCTGGATTGTAGTGCCCCTAGACCAGTATCAAAGCCTAAGCCCCCTCTCAGGATCATTGGTGGCAACCATGAATGACTGGTCTGAGTAAACTACAAGCCCTGTCTCTGCCTAGCTGTCTTATCTGTCTGGTGTCCACCACCATAACCTACAGCTATTACTGAGCTATAAGAGGTACATATGCTCAACAATACATTTATAGGAAAGTTTGTCAACAGCTGTTTTGCTGACAAGTCTGGTGAAACACTTCTCCTCCAAGTCATTGGACCTGTCCATGCCATCCTCATGATACTTAGGTGGCCAGATACTGAACCTGCTGAGGGGAGGTGCGGGGCCATTTTTGTGAGGCTTTTCTCTTACTCTTGTTCTTCTTGTCCTTAGTCTCCTTAATGAAGTTGGCTGTGGGGTCACCTTTCTCGGGCTTTTAGATCATCTAATCCAGGTCCTCATAACTGTCATAACAGAGCAATGGCTTCTGCATCCTTTTCACTACATTCTTTACTTTCTATTGTTGCTACTGGCTCTGGACAAGGTCCTTTCCTCACTGAGCATGCCGTTAATTTTTCTCTGACTCCTTTTTTATCCCTTCAGTTTCAGGTTCCTCTTATAGTCAGGCTTTTTCTTGAAAATTGTTTTCAGCATTTTGGAATTCAGCTTCCAAATATTTGGTTTCTTAGCATGAGCTCCTGCTGCTCTCTCCTTATATCAAGTATCAATCCAGTTTTGTCCCCAGAAAATATCTACATGGCCTTGTTCCAGGAGACTAACTCTTTCAGGGTAGAAAGTGATCTGAATCAGATGACCTGGTTGTCTGCTTCCTTCTTGGTGGGGAAAGATCCAAATCAGAGTCTCCTTTCTACGAGTTCTATGGAATAAATAGGTCTGAATCAAGGATATGCTGGTTGCTTTTCCTAGAAAGAGAAGAATCTTTATCATACCTTTACTATTTCTTGGTTGAATGTTTTTTTTCTGGAACTTTCTATGCCTAGAAGAACCTCTGGAGTCACCCAGCTTTTTCTCTGGCTCAGGAGAGGATGGTGCTTGATTTCTAGGCTGAGAAGATTTATCTCCATGTCTACTGCTCTTCTTCTTAAAACCAAGAGAGGATTTAGCAGGAACTTTACTAAACAATGATTGACAGATCTTAGGAGCTAAACTTGGGGAGATATAATGAACCTTCCTGGATGATGATGAGTCTGAAGAGTCACCATATGCTTTCCTGGAAGGTGTGGAGTCAGGAAATTCATGAAAAGTGATTTTAAGGAGAGAGGGGTCCTAATGGGTCCTCCTGGGAGTTGAGGAGTCTGGGGATTCATACTTGGCTTTATTTGCAGGAATCCATGGAGTTATGACAGACTCTTGTGGGTGGTGACGTGTTCAGTGGTCTTGACAGACCCTTGTGGGTGGTGGTATAAAGTCTGAGGACTCTTGACAGGCCCTCCTGGGAGGTGAGAAGTCTTAAGAGTTGTGACAAGTCCTCCTGCATGGGGGTCTTGCTTGTGTTTCCCCTAACAGCTTCTAATTGTCACTGGTCCTGACTGCTTCCATCCACTGTCATCCTTTTGGGCATCCATCAATGAATTTAGCCACTTCAGCCAAATCTTCTTCATTTTCCTCTTCTTCTTTTTCTGACTTGCTAGAAATAGTTGCCCATGTGATATCATTATTCACAACCTATATCCCCTTTATCTCCTGCACCACTCAACTTCTATTGCTTCACTTATAACTTGCTTCAGAATGGGCATCTCTGATTGCCGTGGCCCAGACAGGTAATGTTTTACATACTCTGACTTAGAGAGAGGCACAGTGACTTGCCCTGGCATCAGGGAATGCAGAAGAAAACTGGAACCAGATAACTGCATAGTGTGGGGGATAAGTTTCCTGTAACTCAAAGTGCACCAGCTATTCTATCAAGGGGTAGAGCCAGGGCTACAGGGCTATTGAATAAGGACAGGAGGGGAACATTTGTAGCAGGTTTCCAAATTATATTACTAGGGAGTAATCATCAAAACAATATATTACTGACTAATAAATAGAGTGGAGGATTAATGAAATAGATTATGTAAACAGTGCACAGTAATAAAGGACTATATTAATTTAGTGTCTGATAAATCCAAAGACCCTGATTTCTGTGACAAGAACTCAGTATTTGAGAAAAACTGGTGGGTAAACTGGAAAGAAGTTTGGCAAAAACTAGGTATAGATCAACATTTCATACTGTATAACAAGGTAAGGTCAATATAGCTGCAGAATTTAGGCATAAAGGGTGATATAATAAGCAAGCTATGGGAGAATGGAAAATTTTACCTGGCACATCTGTGGATAAGAGAAGAATTTATGACCAAATAAGAGATAGAAGGTGTCATAAGAAGTAAAGTGGGTAATTTTTATTATGTTAAATGAAAAAAGAGGTTTTACATAAACAAAACCAATATTGCCAAGGATAGAAGGAATGTAGGAAACCAGGGTAAAAATTTATAGTGTGTTTCTCTGACAAAGGTCTCATTTCTCTATATAGAGAACTGAATAAAATTATAGAAGTAAGAGCCATTCTGTAATTGATAAATGACCCAAGAATATGAACAAGCTGTTTTCAGAAGAAATCATAGCTATCTATAGTTATATGAAAAAAATTTGTGAATCACTATTGGTTACAGAAATAAAAATTAAAACTTCACTGAGGTACCACCTTATATCTATGAGATTGATTTAGAAAAGGAAAATTATCAATATTTGAGGGGATGTGGAAAAATAGGGACACTAATGCACTGTTGGTGAAATAGTCATCTGCTCTAACCATTCTGGAAAATAATTTGGAACTATGCCCATAGGGCTGTAAAAATGTTCATATCCTTTGATTCAGAAATACCATTATTAGATCTGTTTCTCAAAGGCACAAAATAAAAGGAAAATATTTATATGTACAAAAAAATATTTATGACAGCTTTTTTTGTGGTGGCAAAAATTAGAAATTCAAGAGAAGCCCATATTAGGGAATTGCTCAACAAATTGTGGTATATTCTTATAATGGAAAACTATTGTGTTATAAGAAATGATGAAAGGGGTTGTTTCATAAAAACTTGGGAAGATTTATGTGAGTTAACACAAAGTGAAGTGAGAAGAAACAGGAGAACATTGTACAAAGTAACAGGAATATTTTGAACAGTGGTCACTTGTGAAAGACTTGGATATTTTGGACATCACATAAGGCAATTCTGAAGGACTCATGATGTAAAATGCTATCTGGCTCCAGAAGAAGAATTGAAGAAGTCTGAGTGCAAATTGGAGTATATTATTTTACTTTATTTTTCTTGTTTTTCTTTTTATAACACAGCTGATATGGAAATTAAAAAAAAGAAGTGGAAATACTATTTGAGTGACGAGTCAACAAAAACCCCTAAACCACACTAAATACATATATAAGAAATTCATGTTGTAGGCAACATAATTTTGAAAGCTTTGAGAATTTAATTTTCCAGATAACTGGAAGAGGGTATACCAAATGATTGGGGGGGGGGGGGGGGGATCATCAATTGTGTTATTTAAAACATGATAAAAAAAGCCTTTTGTAACTCATAACTCAGGTGCCTGCTTCCTCATCTTTATTAAATCTTTAAGAGGGTGAACTATAGATATGGCAAGGGTATTCTTGAAGAAAATATGAAGAATAAGGTAGTAGGAAGGTTTTCATAAAATAATCTCTATAGAAGATCTCATTGTCATACACAATTGACAAAAAGTAGGAGAATACAAGTTCCCAATATGTTTGTTGATAATACAAAAAAAAATTCAATACAGCAAAACAAAACCAAAGGATATCTTCCACAAAGTGCCTTGCAAAAATATATTAAAATTGTACAGATCTTCTTTGTAGATGAAACCACAGACATAAAGTCATCCAGCGATTCTCTAATTATCAATATCTAGGGAGGCATAAAGCAGGGACATATATGTTCCATTCCTTCTACCACAAAAAGTTGATCATTTTCATAAAGTCTGTCCAAACAGATTTCAAATGGAAATTTAATTGCTATATGGAGAGGTCCTTGAAATGATTTTGTTTGTATATGACATTGTGCTGATTGAATCAAGGCCCAGAATAATAAAGCATTTTTTTCAGTCACAATAGCTACTAGTAGGAGGTCAGTCTAATGACCTGCATAGGGGAAAAAATGAAGCAAAAACAAATGAATAAAGAATGTCTGTTCTCAAGAATATGGAATGTAGGGGCAGCCAGTTAGCACAGCGAGTAAGAGAACCGGCTCCAGTGTCAGGATGACCTGGGGATCGAATCTGGGCTCAGACACTTAGCACCTACCCAGAAACACCTGGCTGTGTAATCTTGAGCAAGTTACTTAACCCCAATTGCTTAGGGGTGGCCAGGTAGCTCAGCGAGTAAAGAGCATCGGCTCCAATGTCGGGATGACCTGGGGATCAAATCTGGGCTCAGATACTTAGCACCACACCCAGAAATAACTGGCCTTGTAACCTTGAGCAAGTTACTTAACCCCGATTGCTTAAAAAAAAAGGAATATGGAATGTAACTGGAAGGGTGGCATATTGAATTACTCTATTAGCCCATATATTTAGAGAAGCAACTTGGAATGGAAAACCAAAGCATTGATGTTGTGTTTAGAAGAACTAGCTAATATCTCAGCTCTGCTACTTACCACTTTGAATAAGATTAACCACTCTTAGATTGATTTTCATCACCTATAAAATGAGTGTATAGTATAAGAAGACTTTTCTGGTCCTTTCTAGTTCTAGATCTGATTATCTATGCCATGAAATAGACACAAAATAGACATCAAAATTCTCAGATCTTAACATCCAAGGTTTCCTTCTGACATGAATGCACTTTGTGAAAACTCTCAATTATATAGCTCTTTGGAAACATTCACATGGCTCAGATCAGATTTTCTATCAATAGTTTCCTCAAGGGTAGTCAAAACATCTTACAAATACTCACTCACGAACTTCAAAATAAATGAGTTTATTTATAAAGTAATACAACAAAGATATAAGAATCAAGAAACTACCTCTCCTCAAATAAACATTCTTCCCCCTCATTTTTTATGGCTTATAGCTACCCTAAAATGGTTCTACTATTGCATCTAACAAAGTATGGGAGATTAGGATTTGCAGCTCCTTGTTGATTATTGAATGAGTTTTCCTTTCATGATACACTTGCTTTGAGCTATATTGCTTTTTCTCAGCATCTCTTTCTGCATCTCATCTTCTATTTCTTCTTGATGTCTTAGTAGGTTGAAACCTACTGAATCTCAGGTTCCAGGACCATGATCTTTTATAATACATACTCTTAGAGTTCAAGTTATTTGCTGACTTCTGCAATTCCTTCACTCCCCAGAAGATGGTGGTCATCACCTTTCCTAAAAGGCCACTTCTTTAGCTATTAGATTGGCATATATGGACCAACCATGCTCTCTGCCAACCATAGTCTTTCTATTCCTTTGAAAATAATCTTTTACACTCTTAGTTTCTACAATCAATAAATATCAAAGAATTTTCAAGGTACTGTAACATGTCTTTCAGATATAGTCTGGGTCAGAATTATTTGTCTTTTCTCTCTCCCAGTCTATGGGTACTTTATCTCTTGCTCACATTAATATTTTTCCAATGAGACTTAAATTTGCTTTCTCCTTGTTTGTATTTCCATTTCCTATCTTCCTCTAAAGCAGCGGTGTCAAGTCATTCAAATGATCCCAGGGCTATCTCATGAAAGATACCAAAAAGATCAGGTAGAGGAGGGAAGGAAAGAAATGGAGAATGTAAGGGGCAAGGAAGAAGGAAATATCTAATTTTAGTTGTGAATAAAAGATAAGTCAAAGTATGAATTGCATTTGGGAAATTGTGGAGTCCTTCTAATGACCTCAACCTCCTTTGTGACATAAAAACCTATCTTCCTTTTTAAGTGCCCATATTTTCCCAGAGGTTCTGTGTAGCTGTGAATCAAAAAAACAGCACAATATTTGATGAATCAAAATTTATGGTGACCTCAAAAAAACCCTGAAGGTTACATTCACAAGTCAAGGAATCAAGTAAACTTAAGTAGGCAGCAGCATATTATAAGTGATAGCTTAGAAGCACACAGGAAATGGCTTAAAAGATGTCACCCAGATGATACTTTAGTAGGAATAAGGTGGGATGCCCATATAAAAAGAGCTAGAGATTGAATAGATAGATTCTTTTAGTGTTGTATTGGTACCCACATAGTTTTAAAATACCAGAACAATTTTGGAAAGTCCCAGTGGGAGTAATGGTATGGTTGAAAAAAAATAAAAGAGACATACATTTGTTGACTTATAAAAAGCCTCCAAAGGTCATTTATTTGAATATTTGACTGAATAAGAACCCCTTCAGCACATCTGATAACTAGTCATATAGTTTTATTTGAAGACTTCTTAGGAGAACAAACCATCTTACTCCCTAGGCGATCTGTTCTGATTTTGAGTAGTTCTAATAATTATTAAGGTTTTTTTTACATAAAGTACAAATCCATTTTCTTATAGCTTCTACCCATTGCTCCTTTCTCTACTTTCTAGGGCTAAATAGAGTGAGTGTGATCCTCTTCCACCTGACAGGTCTTCAAATACTTGAAGAGAGCTCTCATGTTTCACTTTAATGTCTTACTCTCCAGGCTAAACATTCTGTATTCTTTCAGTTGATCCTCTTATGACAATCTGAGGGTGTTTGGTCATCAAGGTGATTGACCTTGACATTTCAACTTATTAATATTTTCTTAAAATATCCTGCACAGATCTCACTTAAATACTACAGATATTGTCTGACCAGAGCTGAGCACAACAGGATTATCACAGCCTTAGTTGTAGACACAGTTTATCTCTTTTTGCAGTCAAAGTCAACCATGTCTGAAGTGACATATTGGCTACGACCTATCATTCTACTTGTCCATAATAACATGAGAAATTTTGCTGAATGTTTGCTAAACTTAGGTAAACTATATTTAATCCATTGTTCTCAGCAACAATCTAGTGACTCCTAAAAAAAGGAAATGAGAATAATTTGATATTACAGAGTCAGAGAGAAGAACAGATTTTCCGTGTGGTAGTACACATGAGTAGGAATGATATGTGATGAAGCTGGAAAAATATGCTGGAACTAATCCTGAAGAACTTTAAAAGACAAAATGCAAGAGGTGTATATTATATGCTGAAGACAATAGAGACCACTGAAGTTGATAAAATAAGTGAATCATATGGTCAGGTTTGTGTTTAAAGACAATTAATTTGGTGGTGCTACATAGAATTAAATGATGAGACTTAAAGAGTGGGGAAACCAAATAGCAAGGTTCACAATGGTATGGATGAGTGGTGCGAAAGAATTGGATGTGAGCAATGTTGTGAAGGTTGGAATGATGAGATTTGGCAAGTGGTTGAACATGTGGAGGAACAAGAAGTTCAGAAGAAAGCTGAAGTTATAAAGTTGGGGGACAGAGAGATTATACTAAATAAAGAGTTTTCAGGACACCTTTAGTTGAACTGTACTTTAAAATATTTTTTCAAATGATCATATGTTTTGGAATTTCATTGTGTATTATAGTTCATATAGTCACCAACAACAATTCAATCAATATGTTTGTATTGAGTATTTCCTTTCATATCCTACCTCTTTCTTAAAGCCTCCTAGAGATCACAATATGTTCTCCCTTCTCTGAAATCTTGTATTTACTGTTTTTATCATTCATTTGTCAATTATTATTTAATTTCATGTGCCATATTTTGTGTTATCTTGAATTACTATTTTAATTAAATTATATTAATATTTAGGTGTTTTCTCTGTATTATGTTCAACTCATATTTAAGTATTTGTTTATGAATATCTTTTCTTGTTATCTGGATTGTAAGATCATCTAAGGTGCCTATCATAAATCATAATTCTGTTTGTTTTGTTATCTATATTAATTTACTCATTTAGAAAATATTTTATTCATTCATATATTCATTGATTCTGTAAATATCTGTCACTATCTTTCCTGTGTCTAGAACTGTGATTGGCACTGGAGAGACAGAGACAAAAGTGAAACTATCTCTGGACTCAAGGAACTTATATTCTCTAGTAAATGTTGAATGCTACATGAACACAGAGAAGTAAATATGAAATATATACTAAGTAATATTGAGGAGGGGGCACTAACATACAGAGTATCAGGAAATAACATTATGTGGAATATAATTCCTGAGGCCAACCTTGAAGGTAGCTAAGTATATAAGAGGGGGGAACTAGGAAAGAGAACATTCCAGGCATATGAGATAGCTTGTGTAAAGGCACAAAGATGAGAGATAGAATGTTATGTGTGAGAAGCAAAGTTAGCAAGCTCGGCTGAACCAAAGAGTACATTTTGGAGAAGAAAGCGTCCTAAACCTGATGATGTAGTTTGGAGTCATTGTCAAGGATTTTAAATGCCAAATAGAATTGATATTTTACCCTAAAGGTGATTCAAAGCCACTGTAGTTTCATGAATAGGAAAGTGATGAAATAAGATTTATGATCTAGGAATATCAATTTGGCAACTATTTAGAAGGTGAAACATTGATTTTGAATGGTATTTGCCAAGGACCCATCCCATGACATTTTAGTCTATTACATAAAATAATTCATCTGTCTACATATTAATATCTTTCACACTCTCTATGCCTTTTCTCAGGAGTGGTATTATTTACATAGTCATACCTGGAAAGTACCTTAGAGGTCAATTCATTGAACTTCTAATTTCATAGATGAGGAAATTGAGGCCTAGAAGTTAAATGGCAATCAAGTTCCCATAGAGTGACAGAACTAGAATTCAGGCTCATGTCTTGAGATACCAAGTTTAGGGCTCTTTAAGGGCCATTTATTTACATGATGAAATTCCAAGTACAACAAACAGGAAAAGTCTTTTGAAGCCCCTTCCCATACATCTGTACCCCTATCTCCTCACTAGTCCTTGAAATTCCTTTAAGAAAGGGGAAAAATTTTCCATTGTCCAATGAGAGATAAGGTTGAAAATACAAATCCCCTCTGGAAGATTAATTTTAATGATGGAGTTATACTGAGGATCAAATTGTTAATATCAAATGCTTTCCTCAGTGCAAACTTTTATAGAAGGAAGTAGGAAAAGAAAGCATAGAGGTATCAAGTCTCTAAAAAGGGGAAATAGAAATGGGTTAGGGGAAAGAAAAAGAATGCAGAGAGGAAAGACTCAATACCTTATAGTCAAACTTTATCTAGTTCATGATTTTCCTAAGGGCCAGGCCTCCCTACACTTTTTTAGATATCACAAATAGGTGGGCAGCTTCAGCAATTTATCAGGCAAACTTTCTTCCCAAAGGACCTGTATCTCCACTTCATTCTATACACAGTAATTCTTTTGCCTTCCTTATATGCAAACCACAGGAAACCAGTGTTTATTAATTTGAGTGCTTGCATCCTGTACCAATTTGTTAAGTGATAAGAAATATCTCTAACTTAAATAATAATAATAAATTGAAAAAAATAAGAGATGACTTGCATGTGTTAGGTAAAATGCAGACCATATATCTTGTTACTCCTTGATCTAGAGTTGAAAGGACATTATTAAAAATCCTTATCAATAGGCTCCATGCTGAGATCCAGACCTATATTAATTATTTGACCATGCTTTGTATTATATTCCCTGGGCTCTTCAGAACATATGTCCTCCCTTTTTGTCAGACCAATAATTGAGAAAATGCTTCTTTTAAAAAGAGAGAAACTGTGCCATTGAAGTCTACATTTTTCTTACAGTAAGAAGAACACAATTAATAGGAAAACATGTTTTCAGCTGAAAATTCTATTTTATTCTTGTTCTGTTCTGACCAGAGCAAAGGACATTGAGTGAATGCATTACCAGGTAAACAGCTTTCTGGGAATTACTGATGAATCATTAGACAAAGTCAGAACCACTTAGCAGGGTAGCTACACCCCAGGCACATGACAACTGAGAAGCTCTGAAAACCTTTCCCCACATCAGGCTCCCAAAGTCAGCATTCTTCACAAAGGGCATTTTCCATCTAAGTTGGGGTTGCTTTTATCAATGTTGCAAACTTAACTAAAAACCTAGCAGGGTCAGTATTCCCTCCAGGCTTAGCAGGGTCGGTACTCCTTCTGTAACTAGGCCAGATCACATTAAGAGGGAACAAAATCTGTCACTCAGAAACAAGGGGAAATGTTCATTGTGTTACAACAAGCCACCAAATAAATGGAATTTATATTCCAAGGCAACTAAAATAAAGCAAAATGGCGCATTTGATTCCCAAATGTTATATGTCCCAGATGTTCCAAAATCTGAATGAAGAGTAAAACATGGAGCTATAATTGATATATCTATTTAACTGATGGTTTTGCTTAATTCTCCCCCCCCCCAATTTATTAAATTATTTGTTTTTGGTTTTTAACATTCACTTCCATAAGATTTAAATTTTCTTGCCCTAGATATCACAAATAGGTGGGCAGCTTCAGCAATTTATTAGGCAAACTTTCTTCCCAAAGGGCCTGTATCTCCACTTCATTCTATACACAGTAATTCTTTTGCCTTCCTTATATGCAAACCACAGGAAACCAGTGTTTATTAATTTCACCCCTCCCTCCCCAAGATGGCTTGTAATCTGATATGAGCTCTACATATAAATTCCTATTAAACACATTTTCACATTAGTCATGTTGCAAGGAAGAATTATAATGAATGGGAAAAGCCATGAGAAAGAAAAAAACAAAACTAAAAGAAAATAATCTGCTTCATTCTGCATTCCACTCTCATTCTTTCTCTGGATGTGGCTGGCATTTTCCATTAGGTGTCCTTTGGGATTATTTTAGGTCCTTGCATTGCTGAGAAGGGTTAAGTCTATCAAAATCAGTCCTTGAACACTGTGGCTATTACTGTGTACAATGTTCTCCTGGTTCTGCTTCCCTAACTCAGCATCAGTTTATATAAGTCTTACCAAGTTTCTCTGAAGTTTGCCTTTTCATCATTTCTTATAGTGCAATAGCATTCCATTGCATTCATATATGGCAACTTGTTTAGCCATTCCCCAATTGATGGGCATCCCCTTGATTTCTAGTTCTTGGCCACCACAAAAAGAGCTGATATAAATATTTTTATACACGTGGGTCCTTTGTTCCATTTTTATGATCTCTTTGGGATATACCCTGAGAAGTGATATTTGCTTAATTTTTTTTATCTTTTAAAAATGTTTATTTAATTTTAGTTTACAACATTCAGTTCTACATTCCCTTGAGTTTAAAATTTTCTCCCTCTCCCTCTCATCCCTCTTCCCTTGCATAATTTTTTAAAGGAAGATATTACTAATGTGTGTGTGTGTATGTGAGGGGTGTGTCAGGCATCAGTATTAGTATTGAAATGTTATGTTGACAAAGCACAATTTATAAATCAAATATATGCACATATTTTATATACATATATGTATATGTATATGTATGTATAACCCTACCCATTCCATTATGGATCTTAATTCTAGAGAGTGCCAAACATCTATATGATTGAATGAGCTCCTACTTCTAACATGGATATTGTAATAGGAATGTAAATTTTTAAGATCTTCCCTGCCCCTAGGCTAAAGTGCACCTGGAGCCTGGAGTGGGAGGCTTGCTTTCAGTAGATACTTTTTGATTGGCCAGTGGGTCAATAAGGTTGTTACATTCTCTGAGCCAGGAGAAGGCTATATAAGCCCTGATGTGTAGCTTTGTTTTGGGGCTCACTTTGAGAAGTGTTCTGTGATTTGATCAGATGAGACTCTGGGAAGCCATTGTTGAGAGTCCCCTCACTTTGAAAAGCCCAGATGTTGATTTGGGGCTCGCTTGGAGAAGTGTTCTGTGATTTGATCAGATGAGACTCTGGGAAGCCATTGTTGAGAGCCCCCTGGCTTTGAAAAACCCAGATGTTGATTTGGTATGGATGTAATGGTTGAACAGTCTAGAAACCTGTCTACTTGATCTGTTTCTCTGTCTTGATAATTCTGTCTGTATACTCTGAAGTTCAGGGTGCTGACCTTTTTCCCCTGAACTAGGTAAACGATACATATTTGACTGATTAAAGTAAGCTTGTTAATCCATTTTGAGTTGCTTTCCTTTATCAAAGCAGATCCAAGAACCTGTGCTGGCAGTCACCCTGGGGACGTTGGGGTGCTTGCTGCTACAAAATGGTGTCACGAACAGGATCTGCAGGGTAAAAGGAAAGTATGGGGGCTGGGATAATTGTTTGTTTCCCAATTGTGGTAGCTGTGACTCTGTGGAGCCATGGACCAGGAAAGAAGAATGGCCTGCATGCAGACTTTGCTGAGCTGAGAGCAGGAATGTTGAACTGCCTGCATCGGGACCTGGGCAGAAGCCAGGAGCGGCTGCCGCCTGCGGGAGGAGAAGGAACCCAGGAGTTTGGAATTCAGCCACAGAAAAGATAAGAACTGAGCAGCAAAGCAGGGGCACTGAATGTGTTTCCTTGCTGCATCCCACAGTTTGGGACCCAGGGGGAGGATGGACTTGTGACTATGGTGGATGGGATGAAGTGCCTTGGACCTCCAAGGACCCCACCTTGTTGGTTTTGTTGCCCATCCACCTCTCTGTACTTGGAAGCAGGGGCTGGAGATGTGTGAGGGGAAGGACACCCCCTCTGCCCAAGAGAACTTTATTTGGACTCTTGATTTGAATTTAGGTGATAATGCTAGGTACTTTGTGTTTGTTTAAGGCCAAGTGGCCACTTTGGTAACTTTAGTTCTGTATCTTGAAAATGTGACCTAAGAGATGTTTAGTGCCAATTCAAAAGTAAATTGACTTTGCTATGGGCATGAAAGATCTTGGGGCTGAATGTAATGGGAATGTAAATTTTTAAGATCTTCCCTGCCCCTAGGCTAAAGTGCAC
>NW_027187273.1:3071417-3096208 GCF_028583685.1 Petaurus breviceps papuanus | reverse complement strand
CTTGGAGAAGTGTTCTGTGATTTGATCAGATGAGACTCTGGGAAGCCGTTGTTGAGAGCCCCCTGGCTTTGAAAAACCCAGATGTTAATTTGGTATGGATGTAATGGTTGTCTGGAAACCTGTCTACTTGATCTGTTTCTCTGTCTTGATAATTCTGTTTGTATACTCTGAAGTTCGGGGTGCTGACCTTTTTCCCCTGAACTAGGTAAATGATACATATTTGACTGATTAAAGTAAGCTTGTTAATCCATTTTGAGTTGCTTTCCTTTATGAAAGCAGATCCAAGAACCTGTGTAGGCAGCCACCCTGGGGATGCTGGGGTGCTTGCTGCTACAGATATCATGGACCCTTTAGGGATAGAGAGAGATGGGGAGTTTTTAGACTACAGATGATGTTTCTTAGAAAATTCACTAAAGAACAGACTATGTAAGGATGCCATGCCATTTCAGCCACCTGAAACTATATACCAAGTGTCTTTAATCATGGGTTCTCATTGTTTCCCCCGGACTTCTGCTGTATGAGGAACGTTTTTATTTTTCCCAAAGCTTTTGATACATTTTATTTTTACATTATCTTGTTTTCCAAATATATATTCCTCCCCTGTCCTTCTGCAGTCTTCTCATGCAACAAAGAATAAAAAAAAGAGAAGAGAGAGGAAAAAAAAAATCAGTTTAGTATAATAAGCTAGAATATCAACAGAGTCTAGCCCTCCCCAAGCACTGCTCCGGCTGCATCGTGCTCACACCGAGCTCTGCCCCCGCAGCGCTAGCACCGCCACCGCTCCCTCCCTCTTTCTGCCGCCATGATCATCTACCGGGACCTCATCAGCCATGATGAGATGTTCTCCAACATTTACAAGATCCGGGAGATCTCGAAAGGGCTGTGCCTGGAGGTGGAGGGGAAGATGGTCAGTAGGACAGAGGGTACCATTGATGATTCATTCATCGGTGGGAATGCCTCTGCCGAAGGTCCTGAGGGGGAAGGAACAGATGACACTGTAATCACTGGAGTTGACATAGTAATAAACCATCATCTTCAAAAAACTAGCTTCACAAGAGAATTCTACAAAAAGTACATCAAAGACTCTATGAAATCAATCAAAGGCAGACTTGAAGAACATAAGCCAGATAGAGTAAAACCTTTTATGACAGGAGCTGCAGATCAGATCAAACACATCCTTGCTAATTTTAAAAACTATCAGCTCTTCATAGGTGAAAACACGAATCCACATGGCATGGTGGCTCTCTTGGACTTCCGTGAGGATGGTGTGACTCCATATATGATTTCTTTAAGGATGGTTTAGAAATGGAGAAATGTTAACAAATTCAGCGGATTATTTTGAATCACCTGTCATCATAACTGGCTGCTGCTTTTTGTCCTCTGCACAACACCAGGACTTGGACAAACTTGGACTGATGTCATCTTAAGCTTTATTCATTTATTTTTGACCTTTATTTATTTGGAGGGGAGGTATTGTTTTAAAAACATGTCATGTAGGTTGTCTAAAATAAAACACATTTAACCCCCCCCCCCGAAAAAAAACAGAGTCTAACATTATATGGAATGTTTCTCACCCATTGCCTCCACCATAGTAAAGGAGAGAAGGAGATGCATATTCTCATATCTTCTTTAGAGTCATGATTGATCATTGTAAATACACAGAGTTAAGGCCTAGGTTCAAGTCCTCCTTTGATACATACTAACTGTGTGACCCTGACCAAATCACTTAAACTTTCAGTGCTCTAGGGTGGCAACATGCTGTGGTTATCCATTGCAGAGAAGATGCCAACCTGCAGTATGGAAGGAAGCACTCCTTGGGAGCTCTACCAATGGAATCATAGTGCCAGTCCCAAATTATATCCCTATATACAAGATAAAAATGGTGGATATAAAGCTGACTAGAAAACAATCCTTGACCTCACTAAGCTTATAATTATAACTGGTTACATTTATATATTGAAACTCAGGCTTTAGAAAACACATTATGATCATCACATAAAGTAGCTAATTTAAGTATTATTTAAATTCTTTTTTGCCATATTGGAAGTGATGCTTCTCTTCTTTGAGTTCATCTATCAAATCTTTATAGTCTGAACTACACAATTAAACCTTTGATTCTTTACTACCTTGTATTATTCTTAAATCATCTTATGTGTGTCTCCCCAATCCCTAACTCTCAGGGCTATGAATATGGCTTGTCCTTTTCTTTAATCCCTGGCATTTGAAGGTATAAAAGTCACTCAATAAGATACATAGAATTATTTTAGGTCTGAGCTGGAAAGAAACTTAGAAGTTATCATCATTGTACATCTAAAAAGTTATTTGTTCTATGATTGATTGTGATAATGGAAACTTTCAATTGTACTGTAGATAATGGACTATTTTTTCTGATGAAATGTCAATAGGAAAATCTGAAGGAAGATGAGATTGGATAGTTTCTTCCCCAAACTGTATCTGTTTCCTAATTTGCTTTTCTATGGGTCCCTGAAAACACAATTTTGCTAATCACATGTCATTAATGCCTCCTTGTCCCTTACCCTCCATCATTCAAATAGTCAACCTGTCAATTGGATTATTCTTTTTGTAATATTTCTTACATTTATCCTTATTTTCCATTCTAACATTCATGACTCTAGTTCATGTCCTCTGACTTTATTATTGTAATCATGTCCTCTGACTAGCATTATTGTAATACTTTCTAATTGTTATCTGTGCCTTTTATCCCTCATGGTATTTGCTTCAATTTCCTCAATTGTATAATAGGGATAGGAGAGATTAGATTTACGCTAGGTATCCTTTGGCTTAGGATCATCTCAGATTTTAACTTTGATGATCTATCTGGGGTGCTATATGAAAAATTCACTCTTTAGCTCATTGTGTTATCACTGAGAGTTAACTCTGGGAAATCTGAATTTCAAGATTTTCACAGGCATGGATACAAAGTTCTATACAAACTCTTAAAATAGCAATTCAAATATTGAGTCAGGGTAACCTTTATTTCACCTTACAAAAATGCACGAGACACAAAATACTCAGAAAGCATCAAAACAAACAATAGAGTTCTGTATCTCTGATAAATTCCATTTCCCCCCACAGTATCCTAAAGTCCTCTAAGTCCAGTGCCACTCTCTGATTTGAATTTTTTTTGGAAGTAAAATGAGTTTAAGTATTCCAGTGGAGAAAGCTTTCTTTCCTACATTCTGGTGAGTCTTTCAACAAGGATGAATTCAGTCTTCCTCTTTACCTTTCTGAGACACATAGTGTGATCTAGTTTTTAATACCCGCAGAAAGAAATACACTTGGCAACATTCCTTTTTATTTTTGTATGTTCTTTCACTATCATATGACATTTTGAAAACTTGGACTCAGTTGAAAGGGAAATGCATTTGGATCTTCTAGACAGACAATTCCCTACATATTGGATGAATACCAATTGAGTAACTCAATGCAGTAGTGTACTACCAAGTCTGTGAACTATTGTCCTCCATATCATTATTTTAGTCCCTTGTAATTTTTTTTCCTTCCAGTACTGGTACCATGTGGTATAACCCTCTTGTCTCACCAAAAGTATCCCTTCTCCAGAACTTATCCTTCTCTCAACAGAAGGCCAGAACCCTGAAGTCTGAAACTCTGGAGTTACCTACAATATACAACCCTTAGGGCTATGCTACTTCTGCAGCTAAAAGGATAGCTTTTATTATCATGCTACTCAAGAAATTCCCACTTTATTCTAATTAAGAAGCTGGGCTTTAGAAATACTTTGTCCAGGAACTTCCATCTTGGGTTATGGATAATCCCCTGGCTTCTTTAGTTGGAAGTAATCCATTAATTACTCTTATTATGGTGATGGTGATGGGGAGATAATTTTTTCTTTACCCTCCCTTCTGTGCTCCCAAGATCTTTCCATAAGAAATATAGATGTGAAAAAAGGTAAAAAAGTTTAAGGGAGTTATATTAGCATGATTTTATCCAAATGGATGAATTAACTCAGAAGATCCTGTGCTCTTAAAGGTCTGAGCCAATTAAATCATCTTTAAGTAGCTCCCATCTGTGAAACCAATCACACAGTTCATAGGATTATAAACAAAAGATTGCATCTGGAAGGAATTGTTAATTTCAACCACTTCATTTTATAGTTTATGAAACTGAGATTAATAGAAGTTAAATGGCAGGACCAGAATCACATTGCCTGTAGAAATGTGAGATTCTTTTTGAACCCATTTCTTATTCACTCCATATCAATTACTCTGTCCACATACTATGCTGCATCTTGAGGCACTAAGGACATCTCTAAGCCAAGCTATTCCCCTTGTGATAGCAACACTCATTGAATATTAGTTCTCTTGAGCCTTCACAATAACTTGCTAATTGGCATATTTATACTCATCCAATGGAGTTGCTTTTAAAAGTTCCCCCAAAATGTTCACAAATTTGTTAATTTATGTAGTTGAAATTATCCAGGGAACATTTTATAACTCTTCTATATTTATGTAGCACTCATGGTGGCAATACGTCAGGGAAAAAATCATTGGTGAAATAATAACTCATATTTATTTACAAAGTATAGGTTCCACATGACTCTGTAACCCCCTCTTGCCCCAGATTCAGTGGGATGACTTAGAGTTATCAATGGCTTATGTTTGATCCCCATCGAATACAAACCTTTTTATTAGACCATCCAAATACTAATATATCCAATAAGAAAAAAATAATTATTTCATCCAGGACACATAAATATTACAAAAGGGTGGAGTAGTAGAGTCATTCTCTGGTTCATATAAACAAATGGTTGTAATATTTTGCACCCTAAGTCTCAGCTTTTTCCCTTCTTGATTCACACTTCCTTCACCCCCAGAAAAGAAAAATAGAGTCATAGTTAATTCAGATTTTATCATCATTTATCATAAATACTTAGAGTCTTTCTATATGAGTCTTCCAGTTTTGTGGGAATTTAAATGAAGAAGAGAATTTTTGAAGCTTCTCATTTCAACATTGAAGGCATCAGGATCCATCTAGAATTCCTGGGATTTGAGGTGACTTTATCTTTCCAGATCTCCTCTAATTGCACTTCTGCTATTTGTCTCTTCTACTTCTACTTGTGCTGAGCATTTGACTCCATATTGTAAATTTAAAACCTAGCAAAACATTTCCTATCATCAGGATACACATTTGATAGAGCTACTACTCTGTAGTCAAACATACTCTCTTCTGGAAAAAAAAAATGTTCCAGAGAATTTTTCAAAATGAGTCATGTTTTATCAGCTCCAAAAAATTTGAAAGAAATGAAGTCATCAGACCTTTTCTCTTCTGTCATGTCCAATATATCTAGAGTTTTATTATGAATATGGTTTATTTATTATATATAAAGATTATTATTTATACAAAAGATTATGCTTTTCCAAAGACAGTGTTATATAATAGGTAGTGCAAGTATTAGAACTCTAACTTGCCCAGGGTCACACAACTAGTAAAGATAGAATACAGGATTTGAACTCAGATATCCCTTGATCCTAAATACATCAGGTTTTCTTCCTTCAAAAAATGGATGAAACAAGGTGAAGTTCTATTCTAGACCTGATTTTCACTAACAGAGAAGAACTGGTTGCTGACTTGGAAATGATGAGAACCTTGGGAAAAAATGACAGCTATAACTAAAAAGAAAGAAAGGGAAATGCAGCAATATATATATATATATATATATATATATATATACATATATATTAGAAATTACATTTTTGGTAGCAGATTTCAATTTATTCAGAAGAAAGATAGACAGAATTCCATGGATGATAATGCTCCAGGGGAATTCAACCCAGATGGTATGGGAAATGCTCAAGTATGAAATTCTGAAGGCAAAAAAAAATCAATGAACATGAAAATTGATTATTGTCTAAAGAGGATAATGGGGACTTACAAAGAACTCACTAAACTTCTTGAATTTTACAAAAGGAAATACAGAGAAGATGGAAGCAAGGTCACATAATAAAAAATGAATATAAGAATGTGGCATGACCCTGAAAAATTGATCAGAATGAGGCTGGTGAGGGAAGCTAAGGACAATAAAGAAGGATTTTAAAATTATTAAGAGAGAAAAAAATAGAATAAAAGAAAGGATAGGCCCTAGCTTGGGTAGGTGGAGCCATAGTAATTAAAAGAAAAAGTTAAAACAATACTTCTCAGTTTTCACATTGTTTCAATTGTCTCTAAAAAGAATGACGATTGCTCTGGAAATGACAGAACAAAAATGACTAATAGTTGATATCCAAAATAAATAAGGAGAGGATAAGGAAGACTCAGATGCTTTTCAAGTCCCTTAGTCAATATTAATTAGATCAGTTATTTCTGAATAAAAGGGAAAATATTGCTGAACCAATGCCAGTGATTTTTGAAATATTCAAAATCATAAAAGATACACGAAAGTGGAGAAGAACAAATGCTACCCCTGTTTTCAAAAAAGGGAAGATAACTGAATATAACAAATTTAAATCTCTGGTCTTAATTTTGGCTGCTAGGCAGTAAAGTTGTAAGGTATAAAATAATCTCTCAAAATCAATTGCACTTGCACAAGATAATAATAAAATACAAGAAGAAATAACAGGATGGGAAATTCCATTCCAAATAACTACAAAGTTCATATACTATCTAGGACTGGATCCAACAAAGCATACAAAAGACTTGTTTAGATTCAATTACAAAGTGCTTCTTAAAGAAATAAAGAAAAACATAAGTAGATGTGACTTATTCAGAGCTCATGTTTGGACTGTGTCAGTGTAATAAAAATGGTTAAGGCCAAAGTTCATTTATACTTTTAATGCTATACTGATGAATTGTCAAGGGGTCAAACTAAAATATTAACAAATTCATGTAGAAAAACAAAGATCTAGACTATCATGGAAACTGATGGAAATAGGAAGGGAAAATGGGAGAATAGCCATTCCAGACCTCAAATTATATCAAAAAAGCAGTAATTATCAAAATCATTTGGTACTGCATAAAAAAGATAGATAAATGGAATAGACCAGGTAAGGGAGAATAAGAAACCATGGATCTCAGTAATTCAGTTTGATAAAGCAGGCAACATAATTTATTATGGTTGTTCATACTTTATTTTTGAAGAAAACAATGAAATCATGGGGTGATGTCTTGACTTACTTGGGAATTGGATTTGGGTGAGGAAGAGTTGCACAAAGTCATCAGCCTCACTCTCTCTTCCTGAGTCATTGAAGTTCAGTGGCAACACAAAAGTCAATATGACTAATGATGGCCTGGGATGCAGTGGATGACCTTGATATCTTCAATGTCTGACCAAGCAATAAGCACTCCATAGTACCTGCTTCAACTGCTTTCATGGTTATTGTAACTAATTGTTCTTATCCACCCATTCCACTGGGGGAAGTCTTTACATGCTTGTGATAGACATCCCCTAACTCTCCAATAGCTTTGAGGCCTGTTTGTTACCCTGAAACTGGTTAACGCATCTGCCAAGGTAATTTTACCAGGGTGTGACTGCTGCAATGGTATAGCTTTTTAACATCACAGGTGAGAGTTAGGTGACAAGTGGACACCAAAGCTAGATGAGCAACGCTGAAAAGGATCAATCAGTCCTCACAGCACGGGCACTAGTCCTCCCCGAACACCCCATAAATCCTATAAAATAAATTGCTAAGACTTTGAATGATAGGAAAAAATAGAAAGGAATGATGTGGGGGAGGGGAAGTAGGATATCAGAGCAAAGTGAGTATTTCTGCAGAACTCTTCTAAGCTGATCTTATAGATAACTTTTTAAAATGACCTCCGACTGAATTATGACTAGAATTACAGAAAAGTCTCATTATTTTATATTATTCCAGCTGAGAAGAATAGAAAAGAGAGGTTCATGGACACGGGAGTGGGGGATGAGCAACACATATAAAAGAACCAGCACTGACTCTGGGTCCTGGGGACAATGTTAGCATCCTTGGCAACTGGATACAGGAACATGTAACAGTTGGTAGCTTCTTTATACCCTGGAACTGGGATCTCAGTTCCAGGGTATAAAGGAGGGGTTATGGTTTATATTTTTGTGGGAGGGGTAACTGGGAGGATGGTTACCAGAACTCTTCCTAGATCACACCACCTTGGAAGCACTAAAAACCTATAGGCCCTCAAATCTAGGAACAGAAAATCTGGCTGGCCACTCCTCTTCTCAAATAGAGCCCAAATCTAGCATAAAATCCAAAAAATAATTAAGCTGAGAGAGTGATCAAATAACAATAAGAAAAAGAACCTTATTGTAAAAAGCTTCTATAGTAACAGGGAAGCCCAAGACACAAACTCAAATGAAGACAATGACATGTATAGGCAAAGCCTCAAAGAAAATGCTGATTAGGGTGGCTAGATGGTGCAGTGAGTAAAGCGCCAGCCCTGGAGTCAGGAGGACCTGAGTTCAGATTCGGCCTCAGACACTTAACACGCATAAAAAAACTAGCTGTGTAACCTTGGGCAAGTTATTTAACCCCAATTGCCCTCCAAAAAGGCAAAAAAAGAAAGAAAATGATGATTAGATACAAATGCATCAAGAATTCCTAGAAGATAAAAGGAAAGAGAAAAAAAATGATTGTAAAATTAAATAAGAGTGGTAGAGGAAAAAATGGAAAAGAAGTAAGAGCGATGCAAGACAATTATGAAAAGAGGTAAAAAAAAAACCTCACTGAAGAAAATATCTAAACCTAAATGCAAGCAACCAGAAAGAAATATGTAATGAAATATGGAGATTTAGAATCTATTAATATAAATGAATGATGGACTTAAAATTCACCATTTTGGAAGGCCAGGGATCTAGCATTACAACCAAGCAGAGCCTATTCAACAAAGTTGAGTATAATCCTATAAGTGAAAAATGAATATTTAGTGAAATAAAGGACTTCCAAGCACTCCTGATTAAAAGACCAGAAATGAGTAGCAAATTTGGCACTCTAACATAACACCAAGATACATTGGTAAACATAAAAGAAATCAAAAGAAATTAGTAAGATTACACTGTTTGCATTGTTCTATGGAGAGATGATACATATAATGCCTAATAACTTTATCATGTTGAAGGTAGTTTAAGATTTTTGCATAGATAGAGAGCAATGATAGGAGTGTATTTTATTGGTATAATCTCAAAAAAAATGGAAAGGTGACAGAGGTATGTACTATGAGAAAGGGGAAAGGAGATGATGATTGGGGAAAATTATCTCACATAAAGGAGGAAGACATTTTACATTGGAAGGAAAAATGTGAGGAAGTTGTGAATTCTTGGAGATCACTCTCTTAACTGGTTGAAAGGGGAATGATAAACAAACATGTATATACACACATATGCAACACAATATATATGTATATGCACATATATATGTATATACATATATAGCAATACATTAGCAATCATATATCTGTATCTATCTCCTTATCTATATACATCTACCTATATAGTATAGAAAATAATCTTACCCAACAGGGAAGTAGCAGCAGGAAAGACAAGAGGAAGGGAGAATGGTGGTTATAGGCAATGTAGATTAACCAAAAAGAGCAAACGTTAAACAAATTTTTGATGAGGGGACAGGGTAATAAATAGGAGATAATAGAATGGAGAAGAATACAGAGTTAACAATCATAACTGTGCATGTAAATAATATGAACTCAGCTATAAAATAGAAGTAGATAGCAGAATGGATTAGAAACCAAAATTCAACACTTAAGAGACACATTTGAAATAAAGATACACAGAGTGAAAATAAGGGACTGAAGGAGAAACAGTTAAACTTTAGCTTTTAAAAAAGGCAGTGATAATGAAAGAAATTATTTTCTATTATATTAATAAGCAATGATTAAATTAGGATTAAAGTTTCTTTCCTTTATTTAGATAACCAGGGATCAGTCCCTGTAAGTCAGACAACTTTGAAGGACATTGTTGATAGATGAAATTCCAGAAATCCTTGAGGAGTATATTTATCTCTGGAAGGATCATACCATAGTACAAGGACCCATTTACATTTAAATATAATCTAGGCAAATTTTTGCTTATAAAAAGTAACACCACATCATTATACCCTTCCATTAGATTCCTTTGTCCAGATTGCTGGAGGTGGCTGAGACTCATGATCAAGCCACTTTCTCAGCAGAAGGGGCTGATGACTTTTAGCTCATCTCTTCATTAATATTTCCACCACCCTCATAAATTGTTTACTTATAAGGGTTGATTTCTCCTATCAGGAGCATTCCCTTTTTTGAAAATAGTTAAGAAATTCAATATCTCCCTCCAGTAGATGTCTTTGTTTACTGAGAGACATCATTGACCATCAATTTATCGATCAGCTAGCCTAATTAATAAATTGGTTATTAAATGCCTAGAAACACTGTTTTTCATTCATCTAAGACAAAAGAAAAGTAGTAGACCTAATAAACAGAGATATTCAGGGGAACTCCATTTTCAAAAAAGGTACCATAAACGAGGAAGCAATATTAGTACTGAATATATATGCAATAATGGCATAACATCCTAATTTCTGAAGGAAAAATAAATTGTGAAAGTACTATGTACATCTGAGAAAAAAAAGATATATTCCTTTCTATTCCCATTAAATTTTCTCCAGAGTTCTGTCATATCTAAGTTGTATAAAATTTTATCCATTTCCTTAACTTTTTGCTTATTTTATGGTTAGATATATCCAGGTGTGAGAGGGTTAAATTGAGGTCCTTTACTAGTATAGTTTAACTATTTAAAAGGAATAGCAAGTTGTACATACTATATTTGCAGTTTCATATACAATTATTTTATTATAGTATATTATGGAAATGCTTGTTACAAAATTTAAAAATAAAATATATTAACAAAATAAAAAGACATGATGTAGATAGGTTCAAAACCACCTGGGGCCCTTTCCCCCAAGATGGCACTGAAGGTGAAGAAAGAAGCTGTTGTCCCCTCCAAGAGAGAAGCCAAATCCAAGGCCTTGATGGCCAAGAAGGTGCTGAAGGGTGTCCATAACCACAAAAAGAAGAAGATCTGAACATCCCCCACTTTCCGGCAACACAAGACACTGAGGCTTTGAAAGCAGCCCAAAAACCCCTTGGAAGCGTGCCCCGTGGAGAAACAAGCTCGATCACTATGCCATCATTAAGTTTCCCTTGACCACTGAGTTTGCTATGAAGAAGATTGAGGACAACAACACTCTAGTCTTCATTGTGGATGTCAAGGCCAACAAACATCAGATCAAGCAGGCCATAAAGAAGCTGTGTGACATTGACATGGCCAAGGTCAACATACTTATCTGGCCTGATGGACAGAAGCAGCCCTATGTCTGTCTTGCTCCAGACTATGATGCTTCAGATGTTGCCAACAAAATTGGAATCATCTAACTTGCTGTGTCCCATTCCACCTATAATAAAGTTTTTCAGAAAACAAAACAAAACAAAACAATAAGAACAACCTGGGAAGACTTACATGAGCTGATACAAGGTGAAGTGAGCAGAATTAGGAAAAACTATACCTAGTGACCTCAATATTATAGCAGCAATCAACTGTGAAAAACTTAGCTGTTCTAACCAGTATAATAATAGATGGCAGCTCTAAAAGACTCATGATGAAGAATGCTCTCTCCCTCCAGAAAGAGAATGATGAATCCTGATTATAAACTGAAGCATGTAATTTTAAACTTTCTTTTATTTTTTTTACAACATGGTTTATATGGAAATTATGTTTTGTATGACTCCATATGCAAAATGGCTATCATATTTCTTGCTTTCTCAATTAGTGGGGGAGAGAGATAATTCAGAATTGAAAATAAAAATTAAAAGAAATATCTAAAGAGTGATTGATGAGTATCTAGACTGGGAAGTAGTGATTAGAAAGAGACATCATTACTTCATGAAGAGCAAATCATGCCAAACTGACCATCTTTCCTTTTTTGATAAGATTCTTAAAGTAGTAATGAAGGGTAGCATGCTATGGGTGTATGTGTGTGTATACACACACACATATACATGCATATATATTATATGCATACATATATATATATATATATATATATAATTTACTTTTAGTTTGAAACATTCAATTTCACAAGGTTTTCCAAATTTTCCAAATTTTCTCCCCCCACCCATGGCAGCATGCAGTCTGAAAGAAATCCTACAAATATCTTCACATTAAGCATTAGTGAAGTTATAAATAGGGATTTTAACCAATGGAATGAACAATGAGAAAGAAGAAAAAACAAAACAAAAAAGAGAGAGAGGAAGTAGTTTGTTCAGTTTGCATTCACTCTGCAGTTCTTTCTCTGGATGTGGACAGCCCTTTCCATCATGTGTCCTTTGGAGTTTTCTTAAAACTTTGCATTGCTGAGAGGAGCCCAGTCTATCAAAGTTAGCTATCTCAGATATGATGTGTCTGTAACTGTGTACAGCATTCTCTAGGTTCTGCTCCCCTCGCTTAACGTCAGTTTATATAAGTCTAGCCAGGGTATTATGAAGTTCGTTTGGTCCTCATTTCCTATTGCACAATAGTATTAAATTACATCATATACCCCAACTTGTTTGGTCATTTCCCAATTGATGGGCATCCCCTCAATTTTCAATTCTTTGACAGCACAAAAAGAGCTTCTATAAATATTTTTTTTTACCTACAGTTTCTTTTCCCAAATGTATGATATCTGTGTGATACAGTCCTAAAAGTGGTATTTCTGGGTCAAAGGGTATACACATTTTTATGACCTTTTGGGAATAGATTCAAATTGTTCTCCAGAATGGTTGGATCAGTTCACAACTCCACCGACTATTTATTAGTGTTCCAATTTTCCCACATCCTCTTCAGCATTTATCATTTTCCTGTTTTGTCATTTTAGCCAATCTGGCTGGTGAGATGTGGTACCTTAGAGTTGTTTTGATTTGCATTTCTCTAATCAATAGTGATTTAGAAAATTTTTTCATATGCTTATAGATATCTTTAATTTATAATGTCTAAGTAATTTTAAATGGAATGTCTCTTTTTATTTCTTGCTGTTGAACTTCATTAGAAATATATAGGAATCTGAGGATTTATGTGGGTTTATTTTATATCCTGCAACTTTGCTTTACTTATTATCTGTAATGCCATGCACAGAAGCTTTTTTTCCAGAAGAATGCTGCTGTGAACAGCTTTTAAGGTTCTGACTACACAGTATAGTGATCACTCTATGTATTCCATAACAAATCAAAGCAAAACTTTCACAGAGAGTCAAGGTACAGCATTCACAATATTACAACTTATCAGAGAAAATCACAATATAATATTCACAACATAGTCTCAAAGTAAAATAGTAACTCTTAAGTTAACTCAATCAGTCACTCATCAGTAGTCTCAAAGTAAAATAGTCAAAGTCTTCTACTCTTGGGGCAAAGTCTTGATTAACGTAATCAGTCACTTATTCAGCAATCAATTACCGAGTATCATACACAAAACCCTCCACCCCTTAGGTCACTAGTAAACTATAATTCCATAATTACTCAGTACCCAAGGATAAGTCTTTTCATCTTGACTTGGTGCCTATACTGAGATTCCCTGGATCCCCTTCCATGGTCCCAGATTCTACTTGGATTCATCAGACTGTCACCTGGGTTCAATGGCAGACAGCTCCCAGTTCCTGGACCAGCTCTCTGGGCAGGTCCTGCTCTACACTGAAGTTCACAGGGTCTGGTCCATGTCAGATCCTTCACCATTGCTACTCCGGGGAATTCAAGGTTCAACAAAGCCACAAACAAAGTCTCAGTATCTCAGTCATGCTTCCTCAGTCACCTGGACTCCTGGGCTCCTTGGATCCTGGACTCCTGGGCTCCGGGGTCCTGGCTCCTGGGTTCCTGGGCTTCTGGGCTCCTGGGCTTCAGGCTCCCATCCAGAAGAAGCTCCATCACCACAAGGTCCCAGGAACTTCTGGTGCAGTTCTCCATTCTTCTGTAGCTTCTCTGCCATCAGATCTTAGTCTCAAAAAATTCTGACTGTGCCTCTCTGGAGCTTTTCCTTACATACACACAGAATTAGCTACTTTCTGTTTCAACCAACCCCTTCCTGTTACATCAGTAACAGGAGATAGGAGTTCATACTTTCTGTTTCCCCAATAGAGGCTTGATCAGTTAATAAGTGCTAAGCACCTGCTACTTTTGCCAGCACAAAAGGGATCTTCAATTTCAAAATTACATTACCATTACATTATCTCAAGTAGTTTTTACTTGATTCTCCAGGATTTTTAGGTATTCTGCAAAGAGTGATAGCTTAGTCTCTTCTTTGCCTAATCTAATTCTTTCAATTTCTTTTTCTTCTCTTATTTCTATAGCTAACATTTCTAGTACCAAATTGTATAACAGGGTTGATAGTGGAGTCCTTGTTTTATCCAAAATCTTATTGGAAATCCTTCTAGCTTGTTCACATTATATACAATACTTACTAATGTTTTAGAGAGATGCTTCTTATTATTTTAAGGAGGACTCCATTTATTCCTATGCTTTCTAGTAGTTTTTAATAGGAATGGGTGTTGTACTTTTGTCAGAAGCCTTTTTTTTTGCATCTATTGAGATAATCATATGGTTTCTACTAGTTTTGTTTTTGACATGATTGGTTATACTAATAGTTTTCCAAATATTGAAGCAGCCGTGCATTCCTGTAATAAATCTTACCTGATCAAAATGTATTATTCTTGTAATAAGTTGCTATAATCTTTTTGTAAATATTTTATTTAAAATTTTTGCATCTACATTGATTAGGTAAATTCATCTACAATTTTCTTACTCTGTTTTGACTCTTCCCAATTTAGGTATCAGTACCATATTTGTGTCATAAAAAGAATTTGGTAGGACTCCACCAATTTTCCCAAATAGTACATAAAATATCAGAATTAATTATTCTTTAAATGTTTGATAGAATTTGCTTGTAAATCCATCTGGTCTTGGAGAATTTTTCCCTAGGGAATCTATTGAAGACTTGTTCATTTTCTTTTTCTGAGTATTTTACTTCCTTTTCAGTTAATCTGGGCAGTTTATATTTTTATAAATATTCATCCATTCTACAAAGATTGTCAAATTTATGGGCATACAATTGGGCAAAATAATTCGAAGTTATCGTTTTAATTTCCTTTTCATTGGAGGTAAATTCACCTTTTTCATTTTTGATACCGATAATTTGTTTTTCTTCTTTTTTTTTATAAAATTAACTAAAGGTTTATCAATTTTATTGTGTTTTTCATAAAAGAAGCTCTTACTTTTATTTTTTTATAGTTTTCTTAATTTCAATTTTATTAATCTCTCCTTTAACTTTCAGTATCTCTAATTTAGTATTAAATTGGGGGTTTTCAATTTGTTCTATGGGTATATTTTATCTGGGATTTATCGAAGTCTTTCTTAAAATAATATTTTTTTCTTTCCCAATTTCATTTAAAACAGATTTAAACACTTAAAAAATGTTTTGTTCCAAATTCTCTCCTTTCATGCCTTCTCACCCCTCAATGAGACAGTAAGCAATTGTATATGTTATACATATACAATCACATTAGCAAAGCTTTTGATAGAAAATGTCATAAAAATGTTATGAAAGATAGAAAAGTAGAATTAAATGATAATTCAATCACAAACTTTTTGAACTGTTAGGACAGTACAACTGAATGAGTAGTTGTTATTGGGTCTATGTCAACATAACAAGACATCTCCAATGAAGTGCCCCAATGATATGTTTTTGGCCCTATGATGTTTAAAGTTTTGAACAACTTGCAAGTGACAGAAGGATGGAGGATATAGCTAACAATTAGGATACAAAATATCCTTACAGGCTAGAGCAGTGTGATAAATACAATCAGATGATATTTCTTTTTTTTCTTCTCTCTTTTTAAATTTTTTAAATCAGTAATTTTTTAATATGACCAACAAAGCACAGCAGCAAGACATAAAGAGAAATTCCATGTAAAATAACTGTAAACAATATAAAATACTTAGGACTATACAAACACAGTTACAAAATGCTTTATTTACTTATTTATTGAAATTTATTCATTTATTTTTAGTTTTCAGCATTCATTTCCATGAGATTTGGAGTTACAATTTTTTCACCCCATTTTTCCCCTACCCCAAAATAGCAATCCTACTGAATATCCCTTCCCACAATCTGTTCTTTCTTACATCATTTCCCATCCCCTCCCTAACTTTGTAGTAGGTCAAGATGGATTTTATACCCCAGTGCCTGTATATCTAATTTCCCAAGTGCATTAAAAAAACCCAATTTTAAAAAATATTTGTTTTTAAAACTTTGATTTCCAGATTTTTCCCCTTCTTCCCTCCTCACCCAACCCCACTAGTAAGATAAGCAATTCAATACAGGTTGTATATGTGTAGTTACCCAAACAATTTCCACAGTAGGTATATTGTGAAAGACTAACTATATTTCCCTACATTCTATCCCATCCCCCACTTTTTCCATTTTTTCCTTTGACCCTATTCCTTTTATTCATTCATTCATTCATTCATTCATTTGTTCGTTCATTCATTCATTCATTTATTTATCTATCTATCTATCTATTCATTCATTCATTTATTTATTTATTTATTTATTCATCCATTCATCCATTTATTTATTCATTCATTCATTCACTTATTTATTTATTTATTCACTCATTCATTTATTTATTTAAATATTCATTCATTCATTTATTTGTTTGTTAATTAATTAATTAATTAATTAGTTTATTTATTTGTTTATTTATTTATTTATCTTAAAGCAATTGGGGTTAAGTAAATTGCTCAGGGTTACACGGCCAATTATTTTGTGAGGGTGCCAAGTATCTGAGGCCAGAACCGATCCTGGGTCCCCCAACACTGGGGCCTGTGCTCTTACTCACTGCGCCATCTGGCCACCCTTTATCCTATTCCTTTTAAAAATGTTTGCTTCTAACTACCCTCTCTCCCAATCTGCCCTCCCTTCTATTATCTTATCTCCTACAGCCCCTCTCCCATTTTCCTGTAGGGTAAGATAACCAATTGAGTATGTATGTTATTCCCTCCTTAAGCCAAATTCAATGAGAATCAGGTTGTCCCATTCCCTTTCACCTTCCTGGTCTTCCCCTCCATTGTAACAGTTATCTCTTTTATATGAGATAATTTGTCCTAATCTATCTCTCCCTTTCTGCTTCTCCCAATAAATCCCCCTCTCACCTCTTAATTTTATATTTTAGATATTATTCCTTCATATTCAACTCCTCCTGTGCCCTCCATCTATGTATATATGAACATACATATGCCCACCCTCACGTATATATATACACATATACCCTCCTATAATATATATATGTGTGTGTATATATATGTATAAATACATATTCCCTTCAACTGTCTTCATACTGAGAAAATTCTTATGATTTCCAATTATTGTTTTTCCATGTAGGAGTGTAAATAGTTCAATTTTAATAGGGCATAAACTAGGTATAGACCGATCTCACACCATATACCAAGATAAAGTCTAAATGTGTACATAATTTAGACATAAAGGGTAACATCATAAGCACATTAAAAGAGTGAGGAATAGTCTGTCAGACCTATGGAGAAGGGAAGAATTAATTACCAAAGAAGAGATGGAGAGCATTACAAAATGTATATTAGGTAATTTTGATAATATTGAATTAATAAGCTTCTGCACAAACAAATGCAACCAAGATTAGAAGGAAAGCAGAAAGTTTAGAAACAATCTTTACAGCAAGTGTTGCTGACATAGGCCTTATTTCTCAACTATATAGTGAACTGAATCAAATTTATAAGAATACAAGACATTCCCCAATTGATAAATAGTCAAAGGATATAAACAGGCAGTTTTCAAATGAAGAAATCAAAGCTATCTATAGTCAGATGAAGAAGTGCTCTAAATTACTTTTGAATAGAGACATGCAAATTAAAAACAAATCAGAGGTACCACCTCACACCTATCAGACTGACCAATAATAACAAAAAAGGAAAATGATAAATGTTGGAGAGGATGTGAGAAAATTGGGACACTGATGCACAGTTGATAGAGTTGTGAACTGATCCAACCATTTCAGAGAGCAATTTGGAAATATGTCTGAAGAGCAAATAAACTATGCATAGCCTTTGATCCAGCAATACTACTACTGTTTCTGCATCCCAAAGAGATCATAAAGGGGAAAGGAGTTACATGTACAAAAATATTTATAGTTGTTCTTTTCCTGGTGGCAAAATATTGGAAATTGAGGGGAGGCCCATCAATTCGGAATGAGTGTAATGGATATTATTGTACAATAAGAAATGATTAATAAGCAGATTTCACAAAAAATACTGGAAAGTCTTGTATGAACTAATACAAAGTGAAATGAGCAGAACCAGGAAAACACTGTACACAGTATCAGCAACATTGTGTGGTGATCATCTGTGAATGACTCAGCTTTTCTCAGCCATACAAAGATCCAAGAAAAGTACAAGGGACTCACAAAGGAAAATGGTATCCACATCCAGATAAAGAAGCCTTTCACAATTGTGGCTAATATAGAAACATGTTTTACATGATAGCTCATGTAAAACCTATACCAAAATGCCTGCCATTTTAGGAACAGGGGAGGGAGAAAAATTTGGAGCTCAAAGTCTTTAAAAATTAATGTTAAAAATTTGTCTTGACATGTAATTGGAAAATAAAAAATATTACTAAAAATAAATTTTAAAAGCTCCTTGGAGTCCTCAATATTTTTTATCCACCCCCATTTATATATTTTTAGTTTTCAGCATTCATTTCCACCAGATTTTGATTAACAATTTTTCTCCCCATCTTTCTCCTACCCCCACCCCAAAATAGCAAACCTACTGAATACCCATTTCCCCAATCTGTTCTCTCTTATATCATCCCCCATCTCCTTCCTAACTTTCTAGTAGGGCAAGATGGATTTCTATACCCCAGTACCTGTATATTAGATGACATTTCAATAAGGATAAATGTAAAGATTTGAATTTGAGCACAATAAACTTCAAAAACCTAAGGTGGAGGAGACAATGATAAAGGATAAATAGGATCTGGGGGTTTTAGTGAACCTTCAGATCACTATTCGTTGTTACATGGAAGTTGAAAATGTTAATGTAAATTTGTGCTACTTTAGGAGGGAGCATGGCTTCCAGGAATAGGAAAATGATAATCTTACTATACCTGTACCATTGAATTTCTTATGGACCATTTTGCTTAGTTCTGGGAACAACAATATAAGAATGATCTTGATTAACCAAAGTGTCCAGAGGAGAGTAGGCAGACTGATAAAGGGCCTTGAGTCCATGTCACATGAAGATTGGTTGAAAGAACTGTGCATGTTTAATATAGAAAAGATTCAGAGATGACATGTTAGCTATGCTCAAGTACTTGAAGGGCTGTAATGTGGAGGGTTAAACTTGTTCCATATGGTCCCAGGGGACAGAACTGGGAGAAGTAAGTCAAAATCGCAAAGAAGCCAATTAAAACTAGAAGACAGGAATATCTTCTCCAAAATTATAGCTGTCCAGAAGTTGAATAATTTTCCAGGAGTGCTGGTAGCTTTCCCCTCTTCTCCTTGGAGGTTTTCATGTAGAGATCAAAAATCACTTGTCAGTTATGTAAAAGTAGGGATTCATCCAGTATGGACTAGATGACTGCTTTGGGCCTTTTTAACTCTCATATTTTGTGATTCAGTGATCCTTTCAACTGTACCATGTTTCTTTTCTGAGATGAAGGAAATCAAATTTCAACTCATCCTAAAGGAGGACTTCTTAATGATTTAGGTTGTTCAAAATAAAACAAACAGGGATTGCTAGGTGGGGCAGTGAATATAGAGCACCAGCCCAGGAGTCAGGAGGACCTGAGTTCAAATATGGTCTCAGACACTTAAAACTTACTAATTGTGTGACCTTGGGCAAGTCACTTTGACCCCAACTTCCCTGCCTCCTCCCTTCAAAAAATTAAACCACTTAATGTGAGACTAAATCCTTTTGGATCCCCTCAAGCAGAGGATGAATGATCACATCTTGAATATTGTATAAAGAAGGATTTAGTAAATGGATAGAGAGATGATCACTAAGAATAACTGTATCATGGAAGCAGTCCTTGTTTTGGAATTAGAGATGCTAGGGTTCAAAGTCTTTCACTGCTCCTTAGTTACCTACGCGAATTTGGCATAGTAGCAACATATTTGACTCAGTTACTTTTGTGTAAATTTGGAGTGTTGGAGTCAATGATATCTTGCATCTCTTCTAGCTTTCAATCCCTGATCTAGGACCATTAATGTGAGTTCTAAATTTGATATGTCATTATTTTCTTGTATGTATTTATTTGATACCCATTACATAGTTAGAACATATTTATAATAGAATTATATACCAATTTTATACTTAGAACTTAAATAACTGTAGGAGATAGAAAGATTCTTACAGATATTTTGACTTTGAAATCTTTACTAAACAGTAGAGGACAATGAGAAGAGACTAGAAAGTTATATGAAATTAAATTACAGTGCAACACAATGCATGTTATGCCACTGTATGATAATTGTTGCCAATAGAAGTGCTATACATATTCGGAGAAGAAAATTTTGATCATTTACTACAGTAGTCAGGGAAGAATTCTTGGAATTGGGGAATGGATTCTAGTGACTCCTAAATATATTAATTTGGTTTTATTTGCTGTATGACATTAAACATGCACTTAATTTGTGGCTTAAATATCTTGTTAAAGTAGTAAACACAGTCAGCCATATTTAAGTTCATTGCTTTCAAAGTGCAATCTCAGGATCAGATGCAAGGTTAATGATCAAAGTAAGGACTGTAGAAAGGAACTCAATTTGATCTCGGATGAATTTTTCAAACCATTTCAATCTTTTTGGTGATTGTGACACATTACACTTGCCTTGTTTCAATAAAGTGCCAGCCACCATTTCTCTAGACACACACTGTCCCACTGGACCAGAAAATGTATTAAGTATTTTCTGAAGTTTCCTCGGTATGCTAGCTATTCTGAATGTACTACCTGATTCCACCCCTTGCGTAAGAAGAGTAGATCATTGAAAGATTCAGTCCTTGTCTGTAGGCAATCCCTCTTTCCACATCTTTGCATTGTCTGTCATGATAGAATGCAGGGCAGTGTAGTCAATGTCACTCTGACACTTCATGATTGTGGTAAATGGAGAAGAAATAGTTGGTAGGCATCTGGCAAGAGTGAAACTGTGTTCAGTGGGCTAGAATAAATATATTTTTCTGAGAGGGCTACATAAAATGATCCACATGTTAGTCCCACAGTATCATGAGGTCCCAAACATGAACAGCTGTTTTTTTTCTTTTTCCCTAAATCCTAGAAAATAGCCCATTCTTTCTGATTCTAACTTTCCTGAAAGATAGGTTAATAATGAAGTAATGCCACACACAGCAGCCATGACCACTGTGGAAACACCTGTGGTTTATTTATAAGATTCCCTCCTCATCTCCCAGTGCTCTTTTTTTACCACCACATTCTCAGCTCCCTGGGGGCAAAATCCTTAACTGCCCCACATCCACTGAAAGCAAATGGCTCTCTGAAATGCAATAAAAAGTTAAGGAAGATGAGGAATCAATATTTAATATTCTGCACTAAAAATCTCCTTCCTAATGGGGCCATGTAGTTATGCTGGGAGTATGCCTGAGGCTGTGTCTACAAAAAGCCATAACAACCAGTCGAAAATTGAAAAATTTCAGTCAGTTGACCAGTTACTTTTTTTTCTACCCAATTAACCAGATGAAAAGTTTATTTTGGTGTCAAACAGACTGGATACAGAATGTGTAAAGAGATTGATAAGAGAATAACTTAAGGCAGCCTTTTGTCTCTTCCAGTCTCTGTGTCTCACTTTCCTCCTTTGTAATTTAAGCAGCTGGATTGTGATCTAAAAAAATTCCTTCCAAGCTCATATCCTGTAATCCTATGAGTCTCTATCTATCTATCTATCTATCTATCTGTCTGTCTGTCTGTCTGTCTGTCTACCTACCTATCTATCTATCTATCTATCTATCTATCTATCTATCTATCTATCTATATTCATATATCTACGTGTGTGTGTGGTTCCAACACTCACTTTCTGATGTTTCTAAGCTGTAAGCCATAGATGTGTAAATATGTATAATATGGAAAGCCTAAAGATAGGTGTTGTCCTTTACTTCTGACAGTAGTGGAAAGAGCCTTGAATTACAAAGCAGTAGATCTGAACTATAGGATTGCTTTTTGACTGACATGTTTTGGAGTCACTTAAACTCTTTGAACCTCATCTGTAAAATGCCATGAATAATATACCAGTTAGACTACCATAGTGACACTGTGGACTTGGAGTTAGGAAGACCTGATTTCAAATACCATCTGGTTTCTTACCATCTCTTTGATCTTTGGTAAATCACTTAATTTCTCTGTGCCTCAGTTCCCTCATCTCTAAAATGAAGCATTTGAACTTGATGATTTCTAATGTTTCTTACATCACTAAATCTACTAACCTATGAACTTCACTTATTCATCTCATAGGGTTTCTAGACACTAAAATTAAATAATTAATGTGAAAGGTTTTTTAAGTGAGAAAAGCATGATTTTTATATTTGACATCACAATGATTATTCAAGGGCAGTCCATTACTATAAATGAACCAATTAATTAAAAATCAACAAATCTGTATGTGCCAGAAACTATATTAAAGACTGTAGGAAAAATGTCATTATCACTACTCCCCATGAACTTACACCCCAGCCAGGGAAGCAAGGGTTGTATGTATATGAAATGGTAATTAACAATATTATGTAATGAATGATAGGCAAAAAATAAGAGCTATAGGAGGAGAGAACATGAAGAGATCATTGCTGTCTTGGAGTGTCATGGAAGCCACAAGGCCAGATATCTTTAGTTCATTCCGATTTTCTTTGTGTTATGCAGTTTGTAGTCACTTCATCATCATGGTTACCTTACAGTGAATAAAAGATTATAGATTTTGGAAATAGAAGAGATCTTAGAGATCATGCTCAACCCTGTTAATGTTCTTTACAAAATGTTATATCTGCAATACAAATGCAATAGCACAAATACAGACAAAGCAGTACAGAGTAACATCATAACTGCCTTCATTCTAGACACCATATTTCTTTTATTGTAGGCTGTTTGCATTGGCTTTTTCAACTACTATTTCACATTATAAAATTTTAATTCCAATCAGTCAAGCTACTCATTTGTTTTATGTAAGTTGGCTTCTATTCAGATCTTTTTCATTCTGTACTATACAATTGACATTTTAACCCAAATGCATAATTTTACATTAATTTCCTAATAAATTTCATCTTAGATTTGAAATATTTTCTTAGTCTGACAAGTTTTTTTTTGAAACCCGATTCTGTAATACAGTGATTTGGTTATCTCTACCATCTTTATGCCATCTTCACATATAATAAACATTGCACCAGTGCTCATAGAGTCATAGAAATAGGGTGGAAGAGATCTTATAGGTCACCTAGAAGAATTTCAATAAAAGCCTATGAAAGGAGGGCAGAACTGGAAAATTAAGATCATGTGCTTTGCATGTATTTGGACATTTGGGAGGTATATTTTTTTAGTTATTAAAACATAAAGTTTAAATAGGATGAACTCATAATCAGACCTTAAAACTGCTGCATCAAAAATTATTAAATATTTTCACAAATAATGAAGCATATTCAACTATCCAACTCTCATTAAAATATAATGGATAGTATTTTGTTATTTCATAATGATAGACAACATGGCATAATGGATAGAGCAATTTAGGAAACCCTATATTCAAATCCCAAATTTGACATATACTGGCTGTGTGATCCTGGATAAGTCACTTAATTTCTCATTGTTATAGGAAACTCTTAATGAATATAAATTGCCAAATAGTTGGTGATTTGTATTTGCAGAGAAAATTCCCTCAACTGGCAGATCTCTGTATCAATGAAATCACAGGTGTAATTCTTTTTTAAAAAATGAATTCTTATTGTTATATTTTCTTTATATATCACTTAAATTTACTCTGTGCTGCTATCCTAACCCCTCCTAGAAATCCATCTCAGCTAACAATTAATGCTTTTAAAAGGAAAATAAAACATACTATAATAAAAATAATCAGCAAAAGCAATAAATATACTTTTAAAAATCTGAAAATATATGAAATTATCCACACCATGCACTTTTCTCTTTGACAAAGTATTTGGGAAGTAGGATGGCAGTGTCTTCTCATATCTCTTCCTTGAAGGCATGGCTGTACTTTTTTTACACTTATTTACTTAACTATCTATCTATCTTCAGGTTTTTTTTTTTACTTTACTAATTAATTTATTTTTAGTTTTCAACGTTCATTTCCACAAGCTTTTGGGAAATTTTCTCCCCATCTCTCCTCTCTCCCCTGTCCCAAGATAACATGCATTCTGATAACCCTTCACCCAGTCTGCCCTCCCTTCTATCACCTCCCCCTTATTCCCTCCCCCCTTACTTTCCTATAAGGTAAGACCCCAATTAAGTATGTATGCTGTTCCCTCCTTAAGCCAAATCCAATGACAGTAAAGTTCACTCATTCCCTCTCATTTCTCCCCTCTTCCCCTCCACTGTGAAACCTTTTTCTTTCCTCTTTTATCTGAGAAAATTTACCCCATTTTCTCTCCTTTTCTCCTTCTTATATATTCTTATCTCACTCCTAATTTAATTTCATCCCTTTATATACAACTTACCCTGTGGCTCGTTCTCTCTCTCTCTCTCTCTCTCTCTCTCTCTCTCTCTCTCTCTCTCT
>NW_027187273.1:2998742-3071407 GCF_028583685.1 Petaurus breviceps papuanus | reverse complement strand
TCTCTCTCTCTCTCTCTCTCTCTCTCTCTCTCTCTCTCTCTCTCTCTTTCTCTCTCACACACACACACACACACACACACACACACACACACTTTCTCCCCCTCCAAATACCTTTATACTGAGAAAGGTCTCATGCATTACAAATATCTTTCCATGCAGGAATGTAAACAGTTCAGCTTTAATAAATCCCTTATGATTTCTCTTTCCTGTTTACCTTTTCATGCTTCCCTTAATTCTTGTATTTGAAAGTCAAATTTTCTATTCAGCTCTGGTGTTTTCATCAAGAATGCTTGTAAGTCCTCTATTTCATTGAATATCCACTCCCCCCTTCCCCCCCCCCAACCTTGGAAATAATATACTCAGTTTTGCTGGGTAGCTGATTCCTGGTTTTAATCCTAACTCCTTAGAGCTCCAGAATATCATATTAAAAGCCATTCAATCCCTTAATGTTGAAGCTCTTTGACCTTATGTTATCCTGATTGCATTTCCAGAATACTTGAATTGTTTCTTTCTGGCTGCTTGCAATATTTTCTTCTTGATCTGGGAACTCTGGAATTTGGCAATAATATACTTAGGAGTTTTCCCTTTGGGATCTCTTTCAAGAGATTATTGGTGGATTCTTTCAATTTATATATTACCCTCTGGTTCTAGAATATCAGGGCAGTTTTCCTTGATATTTTCTTGAAATATGGTGTCTAGGCTTTTTTTTTGGCCATGGCTTTCAGGGCATCCAATAATTTTTAAATTATGTCTCCTGGATCTATTTTCCAGATCAGTTGTTTTTCCAATGAGATATTTCAAATTGTCTTCTATTTTTTTTTCATTCTTTTGGTTCTGTTTTATAATTTCTTCATTTATCATAAAGTCATTAGCTTCTATTTGCTCTGTTCTAATTTTTAAGGAATTATTTTCTTCAGTGAGCTTTTGGACCTTCCTATTTTCCATTTTGCAAGTCCTGCTTTATATGGCATTGTTCTTCCCATTGGCTTTTTGGACCTTGTTTGCCATTTGCGGTAGACTATCTTTAAATATTTATTTATTTTTAATTTTCAACATTCTTTTTCATAAGATTTTGAGTTACTATTTTTTCTCTCCCCATCTTTCCCCAACCCCCACCCTAAAGTAGCAAGTCTACAGAATACCCATTCCCCCAATCTGTTCTCACTTGTAGCGTTCCCCTTCATCCCCCTAACTTTCTAGTAGGGCAGGAAGGGTTTCTATACCCCAGTACCTGTATATCTTATTTCCCAGTTGCATGTAAATTCCTTTCTTCCCTCCTCACCCACCCCCACTGGGAAGATAAGCAATTCAATATAGATTGTACATGTGTAGTTGCCCATATCATTTCCATAGTAGTTATAGTGTGAAAGACTAACTATATTTTCCTCCATCCTATCCTGCCCCCCACTTAATCTATTTTCACCTTTGACCCTTTCCCTTTTCAAAAATTTTTGCTTCTAACTACCCTCTCCCCCAATTTGCCCTACCTTCTATACTCCCCCTTTTTTCCCCTACCCCCCATTTTCCTGTAGAGGAAGATACTCAATTAAGTGTGTATGTTATTACCTCCTTAGGCCAAATTCAATGAGAATCAGGTTGTCCCATGCTCTTTCACCTTTCTGCTCTTCCCCTCCATTGTAACAGTTTTCTCTTGCTTCTTTTATATGAGATAATTTACCCTAATTTATCACTCCCTTTCTCCTTCTCCCAATAAATCCCTCTCTCACCTCTTAATTTTATTTTTTAGATATCATTCCTTCATATTCAACTCATCCTATGCCCTCTGTATATGTATACTTGAACATACAAATGCCCACACTCACATATATATTTATATACACATACGTACTCCTATACATACATATATATGTATACATATACACAAAAAAATCCCTTTAGGTATCCTCATACTAAGAAAAGTCTTATCAGTCACTATTATGATTTTTTCATATAGGAATATAATTAGTTCAACTTTAATATTCCTTATATAAATATTCAACTTTAATGTTCCTTATGATTTATTTTTCCTGTTTACCTTCTGATGCTTCTCTTGCTTCTTGTATTTGAAAAATCAAATTTTCTATTCAGCTCTGGATTTTTTCATGAAGAATTCTTGAAAGTCCTCTATTTCATTGAATGACCATATTTTCCCCTGTAGCATTATACTCAGTTTTTCTGGGTAGGTGATTCGTGCTTTTAGTCCTCTGTCCTTTGAAATCTGGAATATCATATTCTAATCCCTTCAGTCCATTAATGTAGAAGCTGCTAGGTCTTGTGTTATCCTGATTGTGTTTCCACAATACTCAAATTGTGCTTCCTGACTGCTTGAAGTATTTTCTCCTTGACCTGGGAACTCTGGAATTTGGCTATAATATTCCTAAGAATTTTCTTTTTGGGGTCTTTTTCAAGAGGCAATAGGTGAATTCTTTCAATTTCTATTTTGCCTTCTAGTTGTAGAATATCAGGGCAATTTTGTTTGATAATTTCTTGAAAGATGGTGTCTAAACTCTTTTTTAGCATGGCTTTCAAGTAGTACAATAATTTTTAAACTATCTTTCCTGGATCTATTTTCCAGGTCAGTGGTTTTTCCAATGATATATTTCATATTGCCTTCTATTTTTTCATTTGTTTGGATCTCTTTTATAGTATCTTGATTTCTCCTAAATACTTTAGCTTCCAATTGCTTCAATCTAATGTTGAAGGAGTTATTCTCTTCAGTGAGTTTTTGAAATTCCTTTTCCATCTGGCAAATTCAGGTTTTAAGGCATTCTTCTCCTCATTGGCTTTCTTTTGCCATTTGAGTTAGTCTATTTTTTAAGGTGTTTTCTTCAGTGTATTTTTGGGTCTCCTTTAGCAGGCTGTTGACTTGCCTTTCATGATTTTCTTGCCTCATTCTCAATTCTCTTCCGAATTTTTCCTCCACTTCTCTTACTTGGTTTTCAAAATCCTTCTTGAGCTCCTCCGTGGCCTGTAACCAAATCATACTTTTCTTGGAGGCTTTTGATTCAGGAGTTCTGACTTCACTGTCTTCCTCCCACTCTATGCCTTGATCCTTTTTGTCCCCAAAAAAGGATTCTACCATCTGTTTGTGCTTCCATTGCTTGTTCATATTGTCTGCCAATTACTTGACTTTTGAGCTCTTTGCCATGGTAGAACTCTGCTTCCAGAATGGAGAGAGCTATGGCCCAAATTGCTGGGATTTTTATAGATGTTGGAGCTATTATATGGGTACCCTCACTACAGCCCCCACATGCTCTGACTCACTGGTCACACACCCCAGGACTACCACCCAAGATAGTGATCCAGATCCAAGCAGGTTAAAGCAAGAGTGATTACCATCTGAATGGTCACTTGTTCCCCCTACAATCTGCAGGCCAGGAGCACTAGAAGCAGCCTAATGGCAGTGGCTGCAACTACCATGCCTCTTCTTCTTCTCCGCCTGGGGGAAGTAACCAGAACATCACCCTTCCCCCCCGCCCTGTTCCAATAAAGTTGATGTAGAAACTTTGACATTTTTTTTCTGGTTGTATGTTTTAATTTTCTTTTCCACCAACGTAAGACTCTGTAGTCTGACATTTTTTATACTGTTTGTTTATCCTCCCCACCAAATACTTGACTTTCTGTCTTTTTTTCAAGGTAGGATTCTGCTTCCAGTGGTAGTGGGGGTAGGGGTCTGTGTACTGTACCAGACTTCAGGGGTTTTATGCAGGTGTTTTCAGAAAAACTTCTAGGGACCTGTAAATTTTCAGCTTTTGCAAGGGGGGATGTTCAAAGGAGAGTTGTTTACTCCTCTCCTGGCCTGCTCTCCAGTCAGTGAGTGACCCCCAAGCACTCTTTTCTTCCTTGGAACTTTTTCAGAGGATTCCCTTTCAACCTCTGCCACAAGCTCCTTGATGCCAGCATTCCTCACCCCAGGATCTCTACCTAGGACTTTGACCCAGATCCAATAAGGGCAAAGCAACTAATTCACAGTTCTACTAGTAGTAAACTAGTGTGCCTATTTTCCCTCTCCTTCTCCAAAAAAGTACTATTCTCATATTTTGGTATCTTTTTAAAGTTGCTGATAGGATATAATTTTCTCTTTTGTTATAAAAGAGAAAATATGTTGTACCATGTATACATAAAATTAAGTAATTGTTCCTAAATATTCTTTGTGGCAACTTTAGCTCATTTAAATAATTGTGTTTCATAATATTTGTACATTAGTATACATATATAATTTATATATGAATATATGCTCATATATAGGGAACACATACTTACAGATATTTTATTGATACAGATGATTGATCAAAAAAACTTCAGTACCAATCTTATTTAAGATAAAGATCAAATGGAGTAATACTTGACAGCCAGAACCAGACATATATTTTCACCCTGACTAGGGAATAAGCATGCAAATTTGATAGTGTGCATGAAAAACAATAACAAGAAATAGGTTAGAATAAAATCTGATTATATCCAGTTCACTTATATTGAAAATTCACATATATCAATCAAATGTGAAAATGTTCTCCTGTATAATAGTAACAAAATCTGATAACTAAACAGATGGGGGAAAATGGAAGGGGACCCAGAACAAATAAGATTGTATTTCTGTTTTTTTTTTTTAACATTTCCCAAAATTTTCTTTTCCATTGTCAATCTTTAAATAATTTGGAAGTTATTATTCGGTGCATGATTGTGTTACTTATTTTATCTGTTGCTTTAATTAATACTTATTTTCTATAATGTATATTTATTTAATAAATAAAAATATTATCAAAACAACTACCCTTCCCCTCCCAACAAAGAAAAACTCTAATACTTTCCAAATATATATGCATATGTAGTATATTATATATGTATAAATAAATGCATATGTGTTGAAATAATGCATTTATACACATATGTATTATGTAAATATATGCAAACATATATATATGCATATTTCCATGTGTAATACTTTCCAGTAGTCACTGCATGTGTGACATCAGGACTTGTTGCATAGTGAGAAAACAATGTTATATGCTCAGTAGTCAAGGAAAACTAATTGAAATGACTGAAATGGAATGTATGGGAAAGAAAAAATGGAAATAGAAATTGAGTCCTAATTCTGCCCCTGACTAGCTATAAGCCTTTGGGCAAGTAATTTCTACTTGCTCTATCTCAGTTTCCTCATGTGCACAATGAAAGGGTTGAAAAAAAGTCCTAACATATTATCACTTGGTGTTTTTTCATAAAGGAAAAATCAGAGAAAAAGCCTTTTATGCTCAAGGACTCTTCCTAACTTTACCTCCCCTATCCCCAACTAAAAAAGGTCTTACTGAAAGGTTGACCTTGCATCAGAAGCTTTTTGAACTCTATCTTGATTCCTTAATAATCTATTTTTTCTGAAATGTAGTTATGAAATCAATAAAGAGGAATGTAAAGGCCTATCATTGATCAGAGCAAGTTAGACAAAGTATAGATGGCTGATGCACCTCTATTCTATGCTTATGTAAATGAAGCAAAGCAAAGATATATTGTTTACTTTGGGAGAATAATTTTTCTGTCTCCCAATTCTGTGATGTGTTATATAGATCAGTATTATTGGCAATGAAGCCATATGTATATAATGCAATGATACTGTTGTGCCATTACTTAGCCCCTGCATCTGTTTATTTTACATTCGCTGCTGAACTGACCACTGTGGACATTTATTTAAACTCATTGAGGTCTGTAAATAATGCTTCCATAGCAGTGCTTCTGTAGGGCTGAATGAATAATGAAAACATGCCTCTTTTCTGTTTATAGTCAGGTCTCTTTACCAAGAAAAAAAATTGGCTCTCTGTGAAGCAAGGCAAAGCTTTGGAAGCTGAGTAAATATGAGGTCTAGAGTTTAAGTTATAACTGCTCATGGTGATCTTGCAGGAAAATAAACATACCCCAGCAAGATTCAAGGGTCTCCACTCATACTTCTTGTAGTATTGGGAGTTACCAGTGGAAATATTGACCTTCACCACAGGCATGGTTAGGTCAGGCACCATTTTTTTTCACTATACCAGCATCTAGTCTCATTAGCAATGAATTAAGGGGTGAATTAAGCACCTGTCCTGGTGAGAGCTTCAATTTAGGGAAGTAATCCTAACTTGGCTCTGTCCTTACATTGAAAGCAACTCAGAAAACCAAGAATGGGAGAGACTAAAAATGTCTACAGTGCATCATCCATCCAGTTGTTTGACATTTTGTGGGTAAAATATCTGGAAAACACAATGTGCTTTCCTCCTTTACATCAGGAAACTTTGCTTCATATAGATGTAGTCTCAGCCCTACCTCCTTTTAGAATGGGCTGATGATGAGATAACGTGAGGACAATTCACATCATAGTAGTTTCTATTTAGCCCATCTCCTGTCAACATCATTTAAAAAATCTGTTTACATTTGAAAAATTTAACTCATTTACCTCACCATTTACTTTCTTTGAACCATAACCATAACTATAATCTTGTCTTATGATCTTATTAAGAACTATAATCAACTTTGGACATTACTTCAACTTTCTGGTCCTCAATTTCCTCATTTGTAAAAAAAGGGATTTGGACTAAATGACCTATATAGTCCTGTATGGTCCTTATTGCTTTTAAATTACATGGTTTTATGAACCTAAAAATATAGAAAACACATTAGATCGAGTCCCTGTTAAAAAGATATTTGCAGCCTAATTGGGGTATATGTGTGAAAAGGCTAACATATAAAACAAAGAATAACATGTCTACTTATTGCATGTGAGACATTAAGCTTTCCATACACTTCTGTGGTCTCTTTTTTTGTCTATAAAATTAAGTATTTATGACTAAATAACATATAATTCCTTGAAACTCTAAATCTGATTCATTGATTTTATTATTTTATTTTTCTATCTATCACTAATTGGCCCCTACTATGCACAAAACACTTATGGATATGCTCGTAAGACTCATGCCAATCAGGGGGGAGTAATAAGAAACATCTAGAGTAAGGAAAGAACTTAGACAATGACAAGACTTGGCAGTTTTTGTGGGTAATTCAAGAAATAATCATGTTTCACCTGGCAGTTTTGTAATTCCTTAGCTTTCAATGACAGGTTGGAATTTGTGAGGTGACTACTTTTCACTTGGTAAAATAGAAAATGTAGGAACAGGTCACAAAAACGGATGTGAAATTTGAAATGTGACAGGAGGTTTATTAGCATAAATAGCTTTTCACTGAGCAAATGTTTTGTGGTGAGACAGAAAAATGAGAAAAGGAAAAAATGGAAATATTGGCATAGTTATGATTTTGGGGTGCACTGGATTTCCATAGTGAAACCTTTACATGCAAATCTAATTCACTCGTCCATTCAGTAACAATGGTTCACCTTTGACATAGCTTGACATAGCCTTCAACAGGCTTGCAAACTGCCCACATCTCAAAATAGTTTGCAAAACTTAAAGTGCTAAAGAAAGTTGAGTTATTCTCATTATCGCAAAATAATTATGGAAAATAGAGGGCAGTGTAAGTAATTAGCATGAATAAAAAGTCAATCTTTGCTCAGGCTTGAATTCATAACAATAATTAATTACAAATGCATTCATTGTATTAACTTAGGCAATAGTGCATGAGCACAAAACTATAAGAATTATGGAATAGTGACATATCCTAAGACTTGCTCTATGAACTCTATCCAAAAACATGAGAGATAGATACTGATAACATCTCATATTTATATCATGATTAAAGTTTGCAAAGCTCTTGACCTACATTATGTATATCATTGTATCCACAGAGCAACCCTAAGATTTGGACAGGTTAATTGACAAACCCCGGATCACATGTTAATTGACAAACCCAGGATCACACAGCTAATAAATAAAGTGAGGTGGAATTCAACCCAGTACTCCCTTATGCCAATTCCAGCATTGTCTCTGCTGTGCCGTCGACTCAGAGGGATAGAAAATGACTATATGAGAGACTTACAGTGATGTATTAAAGTAAGGATTAGGAAATGTATACATAGGAGCAGGTGAGCAGTTCCTTGTAGTGGTGGACACAGGGAAAACAATGTATCGTGCTAGACCCATGATTCTCTAATATTGGAAACTTGACAAGCTTCCTCAGTTAAACAACAACAGGAACAAGGAATGATAAGTGTATGTTAGCAGTTTCAAACAATATCCCATATGCAGCATGGTTCAATACATTTTAGGTTTTAGGGAGTTTTAATACCCAAAGGAGAGCTAGTTGGAAAAATATAGAAGTGTCCTGATATTCTACATGTTAGCGGTGTACGTTTCCTCAAGATGAAGTAGGAGACTTGGAGGAATGTTTTATAGGAGGAATGTAACATGCTATCCACGGAAAGAGTCCATTAGAGCCAAGAGAAGTAAATACTGTAACTTTGTAAACTGTAACTTAAATAGAAAATCAGAAACTCAGAATAATTGCATGACTTTCATATAAGTAGTGAATGTAGTTAGAATACAGTTCCTCTGTAGCATGGTTAAGCATCAACTGGATAAATGACCTTCCTTATTAGCTTTAAAATTCCATGATTATATGTACCTAGAAATAAAGAAAAGACATTAGATGAGCTCCCTGTCAGAACAAAAAAAATTTTAAACCAATTTTTTTTTTGGGGGAGGGAGTGGTGAAAAGATGAAAAAACACGAAACAAAACAACAGAAGTGTACTGGCTACAGGTGAAACATTGGGCTAATCATAACCTTCTGTATCAAGGACCTTTAGAATTCAGAGAGAAGGAGCTCACAGTGGCTTTCAGTGACGAGTTTTGTCGTGCTGTATTTTAGTTTCTCCTTAATTGGGCTCTTGCTTTATGATCTAGATCCACAGTAACAAGGCTCCTTCCTAATTTTCAAAGGATAGTTAGAAGGAGACTGAGACCTTCAGGCCCATGTTTTCAAGGAAGTTTTATCCAGTCTTCTTAGGAATCCACAGGTCTATTGATGAAAACATCACTACCAGAAACTACTGGTCATGAGAAGGTTAGAGGTTAGTAAGGGACCTTTCAAACAGAAGACTTGGCTAGAACAAGTAGCTTCAAAAACAGCACATGTTGCTAGGAAACTTTCCAACTGCCCCAATCACAGGTTTTTGAGATCCCTATTGGCTTCTTCACATTAATCACGGTCCCTGATGCTATCCTAAAGACTTCCTCAATACTAACTCCCTGGACCAAGGATCATGGGATCATACATTTAGAACTGGCAGGGACCTTGGAGGTTATCAAGCCCAACCAACTCATTTTATAGAAGAAACTGAAGCCCAGAAAAATTAAGTAACTTGCCCAGCGTCATACAAGTAAGAATTTAAGAGAGGGCCTGAGCTTTCCCCAGTTTCCCTCAGAAATATTAAATCAAGTCTCTGAATGGATTTTGGAGTGATGGAACCCACAAAAAGATGGATTGAAAAATTTTCTAGCTTAAAATAACTTACAACTTCAGGAGGTGGAGCAATGAATAGAGCACTGGCCTTGGAGTCAGGAGGACCTGAGTTCAAATCTGACCTCAGACACTTAACACAAAACTAGCCATGTGACCTTGGGTAAGTCACTTAGCCCCAATTGCCCTACCTTCCCCTATCCAAAAAGCAAAAAAAAAAAGTGGAGCTCAGTTCAGCACAGATGATGTCTGGGCAAACTAGGGGTTTCCTTTTAGGTATACCACAAATCAGCAACTTAGATATTTCAGTCTTGGCTCTGAAGATTAGTGACACAATTAACCCTGAATGAACCCTGGCACAATGGGCACAATTAGCACAGTGGGCAAGCTGCAAGCATGTGAGGCCCCAGTGCAGAAAGCCAGGGACCAGGTCCCTGGCTCCCCACATAAGAAGCTTGGGATAGTGCCCTCTGTGTTCCAGGAGGAGAGCTCAACTTTAAAAAATGAGCAAAATACCAAAGAGTCCTGACCAAAGAGAGCTGTGATGGTGACAGAGAAGATCAAAACATAAACTCAGAAGAGGACAGCAATGTCAAAATGCCTACATGCATCCTCAAAGGGGAATATGAATTGATTTTGAACCCCAAAAATCCTCTTGGAAGAGCTCAAAAAGGATCTTACAAATCAAATAAGAGAGTTAAAAGGAAAATAGTTAAATGAGAGTTATGCAGGAGCATTATGAAAAAAAGGTAATAGCTTGAAAAAGAAAACACAAAAATTGACTGAAAAAAATCAACTCTTTAATAATGGAATTGGCCAAATGTTAAAAAAAATCACCAAAGAAAACAACTCCTTTAAAAGCAGAATTGCTCAAATGGAAAAGTTGGTACAAAAGTTAATTGAGGAAGATAATTCTTTAAAAATTAGAATTGGACAAGTGGAAACTAATGACTCTGAGACATGAAAAATCAGGCAAACAAAATCAAAAGAATGAAAAAATAGAATAAAATGTAAAATATCTCATTGGAAAACAACTGACCTGGAAATAGATCCAGGGGTGATAATTTAAGAATTATTGGACTACCTAAAAGTCATGATTAAAAAAAAAAGAACCTGGACAGCATCTTTCAGGAAATCATCAAAGAAATATCACCAGATATCTTAGAACCAGAGAGTAAAATGGTCATTGAAAAAAATCTACCAATCACCTCTAAAAGATATCCCAAAATGAAAACTCTAAGAAATATTGTAGCCACATTCCAAAACTATCAGGTCAATGGGAAAATACTTCAAACAGCCAGGAAGAAACAATTCAGATATCAAGAAGCCACAGGCAGGATTATGGAGGACTTAGAAGCTTCTACATGGAAGGACTGGAAGTTCTGGAATATGATATTCTGGAAGGCAAAGGAGCTTGGATTATAACCAAGAATCAATTGCCCAGAAAAATTGAGCAAAATCTTTCAAGGAAGAGTGGATATTCAATGAAATAGGGGACTTCCAAATTTTTCTGATGAAAAGACCAGAGCTGAACAGAAAATTTGATCTTCAAATGCAAGACTCAAGAGAAGCAGAAAAAGGCAAACCTGAATCTGAGGCAGTATTGGAACTTGGATCTTTCTTATTCCCACTTTATCACTGTATAACAATAATAACAACAATGGCAATCACTAGCATTTTTTAGTACTTACTATGTTCCAAGCACTGTAGTAAGGGCTATTATAAACGTTATTCCCTTTGATCTTCACGACAAACTTGTGATATAGGTTTTATTATTGTCTCCATTTTAATATTAAGGAAGCGGAGGCAAACAGAGATTAAGTGTCCTGCCCAAGGTCACACAGTTAATAAGTATCTGAGGGTCAGATCTGAACTCAAATATTCCTGACTCTAGGCTTCACTCTTCGTCCACTGTTCCACATAGTTATCAAGTTAGCAAGGATATATTGCACAGAGGATAGAGAATGGAATTAGAATTAGAGTCTCAGTTTAAATCCCCCCTCTGACAGTAGTTATGTCACCATGAATAAGCCATTTAACCTCATTGGTTTTTAGTTTACTCATCTGTAAAATGGAAATGCTATCCATACTTGCAGTACCTTGAATTGCAAAGCTCAAGAGAGATAATTTATGTAAAAGTTTTCAAGCCTTAAAGCACTAAAGCATAACATCAGTATCACTGACTTTTATTTACACTGTGACCTAGTCTTGCAGCCTGCCCTCTTGTCTTACACATAGGTAGTCTAAAGGATAGAGTGCTATGTGCAGAGTTAGGAGGACCTAACTTCAATTTTGATCTCAGGACCTTACTAGCTGTGTCACTCAGGGCAAGTCACTTAACTTCTATTTGCCCCAGTTTCTTCAACTCTAAAATTATGTAAATTATAATATCTTTCTCCCCCAGAATTGTTAGGATCAAATGTTATAATTCTTATAAAGTGCTTAAAACAGTGCTTTGGATATAGTTGGCACTATCTAGATGCTTATCGCCTTCCTACCTATACTACGTTATTGCTTATTATCCAGTTCAAATAACTCTTAGTAGCACAGCACTAAAATAACAACACAGGGTGGTGTTATAGAAGAATCATGGAGGAGGAGAAGTTTGAGTAGGATTGAGTTGAGCTGGTTTTTAAAAAGTAGATCGAATTTAATTAGGCTGAAGAGAGGAGGTAAAAAGGGAAGAAAATCTTAAGTAGGGCTTGAATAAGAATAAAAGACAATTGTGATTACTTCCCCCAACCTCTTCAGACTTTGTAGAGTCTTGTAGAGGGAAGGGGAAGGCAAAAAAAAATAGTTGAGGAGATAACAGAGAGAACAATAGAAAGATGCCCAAGATTTGTACCCATTTTGAAGGCAGAACAGGAATGAGTGCCACTACATAACAAGGGTTCATGATTGGAAACGGACTCATGCATATACAAGGTAGGTGACAGCTTCAATGTTATGATTTCAGAAGCTATATAATGGCTCCAAATTTCAAGAAAATCTTTATGGGACTTTCAAAATAATGTCTGAAATTCCACTCTCAGAATTTAATTTAAAATTTAAAATTTTGATTCCTTATTTTAGTGTGTTTTGGTGAGTTCTCAGAGGGCAGAGATATCAGTACCACTACATGCACTTAAGTGCTGAGTATATAATGACACCAAATGAACCAATCAATTGATAAAAAGGCATTTATGAAGTACCTACTATGTCAAGAACTCATTGTGCAAGCCATGAGACTACCAAGACATAAATGAAACAAGGAATTTATATATTCCTGGGGTGGGGGCATCATTTACATATATATAAGATAATATTATATATATAATATGTGAAAATTCTGCAGAAGGGGAAAAAGACACCAAAAATTTCAGTCAATTTCACTTTTTTTTGAGCTGACTGAACTTAGTGACCCAACAAATCAGAATTTCCACTGAAGGGACACTCAATCTAGTACAGAATAGAAACAATTAGTCTGAAGAACGAGCCTGTCATCCTGGCCTGGTATACACCATGTCTTTGTATCTCAACACCTAGCCCCATCAGGATCAGGTTTTTTTTAGTATGTCAGTCCTATTTTGGGGGTGATAACATCAGGATGAGGTGGACCTGAAAAAAGATACAACTAACTAGGGATAACATCTTTTATCCTGGGCATTGATTCTTGCAGGAGGGTTGGTAGTAGAGTTAGTGGGTGGTGGTGTATTTAATGGCTTAGCATCAAGGTGGTTGCCAACTTGCAGTCCTCCCCTGGCCTGCACAGCCATGGGGTGAAATTATATGTTGGGTTGCTACCATTAGAGTCCCATGGCTATGATATCATGCTTTTTGGCCCACATTCCTCTTCTCCCACCAGCCTTTATGCAAGTGAAGACTGGAATCTCAGGAAGACAAACCACTTTTACTCCAAGGCAAATGCCTCCACAATTGAACTGTGACCTGCTGTGCTACTCCATCAACATCCTCAGACAGACCTTTGTATTCCATATAAATGTTCAGCTGTTTTTTTGAACCAGGTTTAAAAATAGAAATGGATCTGAGTCTAAGGTATAAGGGAATGCTCTGCCCCAGAGAAAGCAGGTCCACATTGTCTATATAGAGACCTGTATATTCAGTGTTGCCAAAATTTAATTTAGAGAGCCTTGTAAGTTCATGTTAAAGGGAAAAATATAAACCTCAAATTCCCACTCATCTTTATATTGTATGGCCTATCTGTAAAAACCTGGAGTTACAGACATTGATGAAAAGATAAAACACTTAGGTCATTGGCATCAAATATTCAAAAGCCCCTTTTGTTTGATAGCCAATCATCAACATAGATACAATCTATATCACAAGATATTATTTCAAAATCCTTCCCCTGATGGGCTCTCAGACCACAGTACTAAATGAAAATGATTCAGATGACTAGGATTGTTATATTTTGATATACACTTGCTTCAAAATGTCTCAAAAGATTTTTTGTTTGTTTTCAGAGTACAAGATAATACCATATTTCCTTGCCAATTCTATCAGCACTGGAGAATGAGTCCTTTTATTGTTTTTTTAAGCAATTGGGGTTAAGTAACTTGCTCACAGTTACACGGCCAGTTATTTTGTGTGGGTGTTAAGTATCTGAGGCCAGAACTGATCCTGGGTCTCCTGACTCTGGGGTTGGCGCTCTTACTCCCTGTGCCACCTGGCCATGCCTGAATGAGTCCTTTTAGTTAAAAAAAAAGGAGTTATCAAGCTTCTTCTGATGAAACATTAAGGATACCAAACACCCATAGGAGTTTCTCACTGAGTAGAATCTAAACAGAGGTAGGAGCATTTTTTCCTTTCTTTCCCAATATTTCAATGATTTATAATCACATCATCATAATAATTTCTTTTCCTGGTTCAAAGCTGAACCCTCCCATGCTTTTGAAGATGATTTTATGAGATGTTCTTTCCCTCACCACCAAAAACTTGTGGTCCAGTTTCTGACAATGAACCTCTCAGCACTTAGCTACATCAGTGCTCAGAAAAAAAAAATGTGTATATGTAATATATGTGTATATACACATATACATCTATAAAATCTATATATAAATATATCCACATCTGTCTATCTAATCAATCTATCTATCTATCTATCTATCTATCTATCTATCTATCTATCTATCTATCTATCTATCTATTCCATAACCCAGGTCCATACTTTCTAGTCTCTCAAGCTTGTTAGAACCTGACAGATATTGCTAACAAAGAATCTCATAATCTAAGACCATATTTATCCTCATAGCTCTATCAGCTTGTTTATCTGAAGGTACAGTCCCACCCCAGAAGGTAGGTATTAATCCTGAAAATATAATAAAATCCTTAGCTTAATGTTCATTGACTCAGAACAATTATCCATCCTGCTGCTCTCACTATGATTTTGGTACCTAAAATTATAAACAATGGGTTTTCACATTATGCACAACTTTCTCAGAGTCCAAGACCTCTCCTTGAACCCCAATTCTCCAACATCAATGCTCTTTGTTTCATATGCCATTTTCTCAGTCACTTATTGCCTTTCTTTTCTGACCCCACAGTGGTTCAGTATTCTTTTCATCAATGAATCAGCATTTATTAAGTGCCTGTTGAGTACCTGGCACTGTCCTAAGTGCTGGTAATACAAAAAGTGGCAAAAGATAGTCCCCGCTCTCAAGGAGTTTGCAATCTAATGGAGGAGACAAGGTGCAAATATATATATATATATGTACACACACACACAAAGAAAGCTATATATGGGATGGGTAGAAAATAACTAACAGAGGGAAGGCTCTGGAATTAAGAGGGATTGGGAAAAGGCTTCCTGTAGAAGTTGGGATTTTAGTGCTGTCTTAAAGAAAGCAAGGTAGTTCAGTAGCAGAGCAGAGGAAGAAAAGCATTTCAGATATGAATTACAGCTAGACGGAATGCCTGGAGATGAGAGATATGGGGTCTTGCTCAGGTAACAATGGGTAATCCAGTGTCACTGGATCAAAGAGTATGTGTTGGGGAATAAGACATAAGAAAACCAGAAAATTAGGAGAGGGCTAGCTTGTGAAGGGCTTTGAATGTCTAAAAGGACATTTTATATTTGATCCTGGAGGCAATAGGAAGCCATTGGAGTTCATTGCATGGAAGGGTATGTGACAGGATTGGACGTGCATTTTGGGAATATCATTGCCATGGTTGAATGAAGGATGGATTGGAATGGGGAGAGATTTGAGGCAGGCAGACTATTGCAATAATCAAGGTGACAGGTTTTTTTTTGGGGGGGGGAACTGCACTAGAGCAGTGGCAGTGTGAGAGGAAGGAAGGAGGCATATTTAGAAGATTCTGCAAAGGTGAATTTGACAGACTTGGCAACTGCTTAGATATGGGGAGGGTGAGGTATCCAGGGTGATTCCCAGTTTACAAGTTTGAGGGATGGGATGATGCCCTCTAGGTAAAGAAGTATAGAAGGATAAGAGAAGAGGGTCCAGTCCAGTACAACACTCTAGGGGATGGCTATAGTTAGAGGATGTGATTTCTGTGTACCAAAGTTGAGTTATCTGTCCTCAGATCCAATTCCTTTTATGATTACCTTCCCAATTTCTACTGTAGGACTTTAATTCTTCAGTGCCATTGTCCACCAATTTGGTTCTCCTTCAATTATCTATTTTTGACTTTCTTTTTTTTTCCTTTGGTGAGACAATTGGGGTTAAGTGACTTGCCCAGGGTCACACAGCTAGTAAGTGTCAAGTGTCTGGTCAGAGGCCAAATTTGAACTTAGGTCCTTCTGACTTCAGGGGCAGTGCTCTATCTACTGTGCCACCTAGCTGCCCTCTATTTGACTTTTTAAAGCTCACCAATGTGAACACTGTATAGACACCCTGCATTTCAGATTCCATTTGGAAATTGATTAAATGTGATAACTTATGACTCCACTCCAGTTTTCTCCCTATAGTTAGTTATTATTAATGGTTCTTCAGCAAAACATTATAATTCAGGCAGGAGTCTAACTAAGAAACAAATAAACTGAGAATAAAATTTTATAATACACGATCAGCTTACTACCTAATAACTCAAGTATACCTTTAGGGATAGACCTCATTTTTTCTCTAGTTGTTTATAGAACAGCAGATGTCATCTGTAGCCCTTAAGGGCCTAGATACATAGTGGCAAGCTAATTCTGAATGAAGGTCATCAGCTCTGTTGAGGAGCAAGATTGACATATCTCAGAATGTTAGGGAATGAGAATACAATGATCAGATATTGTTAAGCCTGGTCATATGCAACATATCAGATTCTCAAAGACATACACTAAAGTTTTCTCATACTGCCATTCCTTTTTTCCTCATTTTAAGAACATTTTTATTTAAAGTTTTGAGTTCCAAATTCTATCTCTTCCTTCCTCCCTCCCTTGCTCCTCTTGGAGGGGGAATTATGTAAAATATTTTAGTCATTTTAATCCATTCCACTGGCCACTTCTGTTTTATGGGAGAGTTCACCCCATTGACATTCAGTTATGATTACTATCTGTGTCTTTCTCTCCATTCTATTTCCATCCCCTTCATGCTTTTATTTCACCCTTCTTCCTTTCCTTCCTTCAAAGAGTTTTGCTTTTTACCACTGCCTCCCTCAATTTTCCCTCCCTTCTATCAGCCCCTTTCTTTTTTCTTTCCCTTTTCCCTTACTACTTCTTCCCCTCCTTCTAACCACCCCCTCCATTTTCTTTCCCCTTTCTCCTCCTGCTGTCTGTAGAGCAAGTTAGATTTCTATACCTAAATGAGTATTTTATTCCCTCCTTGAACCAAATCTGATTAGAATAGAGTTCATATAATACTCATCTCCCTCCCTTCTTTCCCTCTATTGTAATATGGTTTTTAAACTTCTTCATGTGATGCAATTTGCCCTTTTCTGCCTCCTCCTTTCTTCTCTCATTATAGTCCAATTTCACCCCATAATTAGGTTTTTATCATCATATCAGTTAATTTATATCCACACCCGCTGTCTATCTATATCCCTTTAAAATGTCATAATAAAGATGTAGTTCTTGAGATTTACATTGAGATCTTGTATTTGAAGATCAAATTTTCCCTTAAGCTGTGGCCTTTACATCAAGGTCTATAAGTCCCCTATTTCACTGAATATCCATCTACTTGTTTGTAAGATTATGCTCAATTTTGCTGTGTAGTTGACCTTTGGTTATAATCCAAGCTCTTTTGTCTTATGGAATATCATATCCTGAGCCCTGTGATCTTTTAATGTTGAAGCTGCAATGTTCTGCATGTTTCTGACTGTAGTTCCATGTTATGTGAATTGTTTCTTTTGGGCTGGTTTCAGTATTTTTTCCTTGACCTGATAATTCTGGAATTTGGCTACAATATGCCTTGGTGTTTTCAATTTGGGATCACTTTCAGGAGGTGATAATTTTGATAATTGTGATAAATATTTTAGCCTCTGGTTCTAGAGCCTTGGGGCAGTTTTTCTTGATGATTTCTTGGAGGATACTGTACAAGTTCTTTTTTCATAATGGCTTTCTGGCATACCAATAATTCCTAAATTATCTCTCCTGGATCTTTTTTCTAGGTCAGTTGTCCAGTGAAGTATTTTGTGTTTTCTTGTATTTTTTCATTCTTATGATTTTTTTGACTGATTAATGATGTCCTTGCAAAATTCTAATTTTTAATGAATTTTTTTCTTCAGTTAGCTTTTGTACCTCCTTTTCCATTTGGTTAATTTCACTTTTTAAGGAGTTGTTTTCTTCATTGATTTTTTTCCCCTTTTGTCAATTGTATTTTAAAGGAGTTGTTCAATTTTTCTTCTACCTCTCAAAGTTGGCTTTTAAAATCTTCCTTGAGGTCTTCCAAGAGGGATTTTGGGGCTTGAGAGCAGTTCATATTTCCCTTTGTGGTTTCAGATGTGGGTATAGTGACAATGCCATCCTCTTTTGAATTTGTGTTTTCATCTTCCCTGTCCCCATAATAAGTATCCATGGTATTTACTTTACTAAGTTGCTTTTTTGTTCATTGTTTTTGCCTTTTTCCTGACTTTTAAAGTTGATCTCTGCTTCAGGGGCACAGGGGACTCTGTCCCATGCTTCTTCTGCTGGGTACTAGAGGCCTGGTTTCTGGCTTTGAATGATAAGGTCTCAGGTTCTGGCAATTGTAAACTGTACAATTCTGTAGCTTACCTGGTGTGTAGCTGCAGCTTGCTGTGCTGGCTGTTGTGTGTTGAGACCAAGTGAGGTCTTTCTCCATTTTCCCGGGGTTACACTGAAAGTCATAGGGTGATGTCTGGGGGAAGGGTGGTCTGGAAACTGGAGGTCTTCTCCTCCCCAGGGGCTGCACTAGAGGAATGGTAGGCTCAGCCACTTGTGGATGCCCATCCACAGTGCAAGTGGTATTTCTCTGTACTGGGGTCTGTTGATTCCCCTGGTTGAGTGATGGAACACAGGGGTCCTGGTGTTGGCATTTATTGCCTCCACCATTGTGGAGTTCAGGATCTCCTCCTGGTTTGATGAGGTGAGGCTTGCTGTTGGCTTGCCTGGACGCCTCCCATCCTATAATGGTTTCCTTCAGTCACAGCAAGAAGGATCCTTCCTATTAATCCCCCTAGCCTCACAAGCTAAAAACACTGCTGCACCCCATCATTCTGCTGGCTCCACTTTTCCCAGATTTTTCCTGAGGAAGTATTTTATGGGTTTTTCAAGGTCAATAAAAGAAAATGAGAGAAAATTACTGCTTACTCCACCATCTTGGCTCCCAGAAGTCTTCCATTTTAGTAATTTTGTACAAGAAGATGAATAAAAGAAAAATATGAAAGAAAGTGAAAAATAGCATGCTTCAGCCTGCATTTAATCAATATCAAATATTTCTCTGGAGCCAGATAGTATGTTTCATCATTAGTCCTGTGGGAATATCTTGGATCACTGTATTGCTGAGAATAGCTAAGTCATTCATAATTTGTCATAGAACAATATTGCTTTTAGTGTGCACTGCATCCTTCTGGTTTAGTTCACTTCACCACACATTTTTCATGTATGTCTTTTCAGGTTTTTCCTCCATAAATCTGACTGAGAAACAATTTCATGCTATCCTAATTTGCATATAGTATCACTTTTTTTGCATGTAAATCAGGTGACCATTTTGAACTTATATTGGTATAGAGTATGAGATGATGGTCTATACCTAGCTTTTGCCATACTGTTTTCTAGTTTGTCTGGCAGTATTTGTCAAATAATGAGCTTTTGTTCCAAAATCTTGGAGTTTGGGCTTTATTATTTATTAGCTTACTATGGTCATTTACCTCAATTTAATTTGAATCTAATCTATTTCACTGCTCTACCACTCTATATCTTAGCCAGCACAAAATTGTTTTGATAATTGCCACTTCATAATACACTATGAGACCTGGTACAACTAGACCACCTTCTTTTGCATTTTTTTCATTGATTCCCTTGATATTCTTGAGCTTTTGTTCTTCCAGATGACTTTTGTTATTATTTTTCCCCCAGCTCCATAAAATAATATTATGATAGTTTGACTGGCATGGCAATGAATAAATAGATCAATTTAGGTAGAATGGTAGAATTGTCATTTTTATTATATTGGCTCATCCTAGCTAAGAGAAATTGATATTTTTCCAATTGTTTGATCTGACTTTATTTGTATGAAAATGTATTTCATAGTTATGTTTATAAAGTTCCTGTGGTTGTCTTGGCAGGAAGACTCCCAAATATTTTATATTGTCTACAGCTATTTTAAATGGAATTTCTCTTTCTATCTCTTGCTGCTGGACTTTGTTGGTAATATATAGAAATGCTAATGTTTTATGTGGATTTATTTTCTATCTTGCAAATTAACTAAAATTAATAAATTCAAGTAATTTTAAGTTGATTCTCTAGGATTCTCTAAGTATAACATCATATTCTCTGTTAAGTGTGATGGCTTTGTTTCCTCATTTCCTATTATAATTCCTTTTTAAAAGATATTTTTGGTTTTCAGCATTCACTTTTATAAGACCTTAAGTCCTAAATTTCCTGTCTTCCTCCACTTTCCCTTTCCCAATATAACATGCAATTTTGTATAAACTATACATGCATAATCATATAAAACATATTTCCTCATTAGTCATATTGTGAAATAAGAATCAGAACAAAAAAGAAAAACCATGAGAAAGAAAAAAAAAGAACAAGAAAATAGTAGGCTTTGATTTGTATTCAGATTTAGTAGTTCTTTCTCTGGATGTGGATAACATTTTTTATCATGTGTCTTTTGGAATTGTCTTAGACCATTACAATTGCTCAGAAGATCTAAATCTGACAAAGCTGGTCATCCCATATGTTACTATTACTGTGTATTGTATTCTCCTGGGTCTGTTCACTTCACTCAGCATAAGGTTGTGTAAGTCTTCCCAGGTTTCTCTGAAGTCCACCTACTCACCATTTCTTATGGCACAATAGTATTCCATTATTTTCATATGCCACAACTTGTTCAGCCATTCCCTAACTGATGCACTTCTCTTCATTTTCCAATTCTTTGCCACCACAAAATGAGCTGCTATAAGTATTTTTGTACATGTGGATCCTTTTTCATTTTTTATAATCCTTTTGGGATACAGACCTAGTAGTGGGATTGTTGGATCAAAGGGTATGTTCTACTTTATAGCCCTTTATGCATAGTTTCAAATTGTTCTCCAGAATGGTTAAATCAGTTCACAACTCTACCATCAATGCATTAGTGTTCAATTTTACCACATCTTCCCCAGCATTTATCATGTTCCTGTTTTGTTATTTTAAACAATCTGATAGGTATGTTGTGGTAACTTTGAATTGTTTTAATTTGCATTTCTCTAATAGTGATTTTGAGAAATTTTTCAAATGATTACAGATAGCTTTAATTTCTTCATCTGAAAACTGCATGTTCTTATCCTTTGCCCATTTATCAATTGGGGAATGACTTGCATTTTTATAGATTTGCTTCAGTTCTCCACATATTTAAGAAATTAATCCTTTATTAGAGACAATGAGTATGAAAAGTGTTTCTTAGCTTTCTGCCTCCCTTTTAATCTTGATTGCATTGGCATTGCTTGTGCAAAACCTTTTTAATTTAATGTAATAAAGATGATCCATTTTGCATTTCATGATGTTCTCTATCTCTGGTCATAAATCCTTACCTTCTGCATAGATCTGACAGGTAAATTATTCCTTGCTCTCCTATTTTGCTTATAGTTTCACCCTTTATGTCTAAATTGTGTACCTATTTTGACCTTACTTAGTATAGAGTGTGAGATGTTTGTCTATTCCTCTTTCTGCCATACTGTTTTCTAGTTTTCTGTGCAGTTTTTGTCATATAGTTAAGTTCTTATCTCAGAAACTGGAGTCTTTAGCATTATCAAATAGTAGATTATTGTAGTCATTGACTACTATATCTTGTCGACCTAACCTATCCCATTGATCTACCACTTGATTGCTTAGCCAGTATCAAGTAGTTTTGATGATTTTTGCGGTATTATACAATTTCAGATCTGGTACGACTAGCCCAAGTTCTCTTGCCTTCCTTTTAATTCATTCTCTTGATTTTCTGGGCCTTTTTTCCTACCAGATGAATTTTGTTATTATTTTTTTTAGCTCCATAAAATACTTTTAGTAGTTTAATTAGTATGGCACTGAATAAGTGAGTTAATTTAAGTAAAATGTTCATTTTTATTATGTTACCTCAGCCTATCCATGAGTGACTGATATTTTTCCAATTATTTAGGTATGACTTTACTTGTGAGAAAAGTGGGTTTGTCTTGGCTGGTAGACTACCAAATATTTTATATTGTCTTCAATTACTTTAAATTGAATTTCTCTTTGTATCTCTTGCTGCTGGGCTTTGTTAGTAACATACAGAAATGCCAATAATTTATGTGGGTAAATTTTATATACTACAACTTTGCTGAAGTTTTTAATTATTTCAAAGAGTTTTTTACTTGATTCTCTAGGATTCTCTAAGCATACCCCATGTCATCTGTAAAGAGAGATATTTTTGTTTCCTCTGTGCCTGTTCTAGTTCCTTTGGTTTATTTTTCTTCTCTTATAGCTAAAGCTAACATTTCTAGTTCATTATTGAATAAAAATGGCGATAATGGATATCCTTATTTCACCCCTTATTGAATATTATTGAAAATACTTCTAACTTATCCACATTATATATAATGCTTATTGATTGTTTTAGATAGATGCTACTTATCATTTTAAGGAAAATCCCATTGATTCCTGTGATCTCTAGATAAATTGCTGTAATTTCTTGGCTAATATTTTATTTAAAATATTTGCATCTGTATTCATTAGTGAAATAGGTCTATAATTTTTTTCTTTATTTCAGATCTTTCAGGGTTAAGTATCAGCATCATATTTGTATCATAAATATAATTTGTAGGACTCCTTCTTTACCTATTTTTCATGAATAGTTTATGTAATATGGGAATAAATTGTTTTTTTTAATGTATAGTAGAATCCACTTGTAAATCCATCTGGGTTCACTGATGGCTTGTTTAATTTTTTTTTTTCTGAAATGGGGTCACTTAAGTATTTTGTTTCCTTTTCCATTAATCTGGACAATTTATATTTTTGTAAATATTCATCTATTTCACTTATTTTGTCAGATTTATTGGCATAAAGTTGGACAAAATACCTCCTAATTATTGTTTTAATTCTCTCTCCATTGGTGGAGAATTCACCCTCTTCATTTTTCATATTGGTAATTTAGTTTTCTTCTTCCTTTTTCAAAGTCAAATTAACCAGAGGTTTCCCCCCACAAACTAACTCTTAGTTTGATTTATTATCTCAATAATTTTCTTATTTCAATTTTTTAAATCTCTCCTTTGATTTTCACAATTTCTAATTTGGTATTTAACTGGGGATTTTAGTTTATTCTTTTTCTAGCTTTTTTAGTTGTAAGTGCACTTCATTGATATGTTCTTTCTCTCTTTTATTCACATAAGCATTGAGAGATATAAAAATTTCCCTAAGAAATTCTTTTACTGCATCTCATAACTTTTGGTATGTTGTCTAATTATTGTCATTCACTTGTGTGAAGTTATTGATTGTTTCTGATTTCTTGTATGATTCACTCATTTTTTGGGTTCAGATTATTTAGTTTCAAATTAATTTTTAGTATATTTTTTTCCATGAACCTTAATCTCACATAATTTTCATTGAATCATGATCTAAAATGGATATATTTAATATTTCTGCCTTTCTGCATGGGATTGTCAGGTTTTTATGTCCTACCGCATGATCAGTTTTTGTGTAGGTGTCACATACTGCTGAGAAAAAGCTATATTCTTTTCTATCCCCACTAAATTTTCACCAGAGGTCTACCATATCTATTTTTTCTAAAATTCTTTTCTCATCCTTATTTCTTATTTACATCATGGTTAGATGTATCTAGTTCTGAGAGGGAGAGGTTGAAGTCCACCATTTGTATAGTTTTTTTGTCTATTTCTTCCTGTAACTCACCTAACTTCTCTTCTAAGAATTTGGATGCCATACTACTTCATGTGTATGTGTTTAGTATTGATATTACTTCATTGTCTATGATATCTTTTAGAGAAATATAGTTACCATCTTTATGTACTTTAGATCTCTTTTCCTTTTACTTTGTCTGATATCAGGATTTTTATCTTGCTTTTCAAAAATTTCTGCTGAAGTATAATATGTTTTACTCCAGCCTTTTACTGTTACTATAAGTATCTCTCTGCTTCAAATGTGTTTTTTGCAAACAACATATTTTAGGATTTTGGTTTTTAATCCTTTCTGCTATCTACTTCTATTTTATAGGAGACTTCATTCCATTCACATTCACAATTATGATTACTATATCTTTATCTTCATTCTATTTTCCTCCTGTTCATACTTTTCTCTCTCCTTTCACCCTTTCTCTCCCCCAGTGTTTTGCTTCTGAACACTGCCTCCTATATTCTTCCTCCCTTCCATTAGCCTCCTTCTCTTTTCTTTCCTCTTTCTTCTACTATTCTTGCCTCCCTTCTTTCCTGCATTCTATCCATTGCATCCCTTTCCTTTCCCCTTTCCCCTTTGTAATGGGAATGCAAATTTGGAAGATCTTCCCTGCCCCTAGGCTAAAATGCACCTGAAGCCTGGGGAGGGAGGCTTGTTTTTCAGTAGATACTTCTTGATTGGCCAGTGAGTCAATAAGGTTGTTATGGTGCGGAGCCAAGATGGCGGAGTAGAAGCACGACCTTCCCGTGGCTCCGGCTTCCACCCTCCCCAATACATGTAAAAAGGGGACTCTAAAAAAACTTTGAAGCTGCGGAACCCACAAAATGACACAGAGAAGCTAACCTCCCGCTGAGGACAGCCCGGCAGGCCGGCAAGAATCGGCAGGCCAGCACAGCGCTCTGGGAGCCAAGCCCAGCCCCACGCCGAGGCTTTAGCCCCAGGGCAGGCCTGACCAGCTGCCAGCCAGAGGGACTCCAGATCAGCAGCAGCTGTGGCTGTTTCCAGATTTATCAATACACAGATGCGAAGGACAACGTGAGAGGCCACTGCAGTCTGGACTTTGGGACCCAGGAAGTGGGAGTGCATGGCTTTTACCCCTGGAGCAAGAAACCTCTGAGATGCTGGCACAGCCAGCCAGCACCACGTGGCGGCTTCAGCTCCTGGCCTGCAGAGTGTAGGGGGACCAAGCACCAGTCTGAGGGGTCATCGCTCTTGCTTTAACCTGCTTGGATCTGGATTGCAGTCTAGGGTGGAGGTCCTGGGGTGTGTGTCCAGCTTGCCAGAGCATGTGGAGACCTCAGAGAGGGCACCCATCTAATACCTCAGGCAGCTGAGAAAACCCCAGCATTTGGGACGAAAACTCCCCTGTCTGGTGGCAGAGTCCTACTGTGGCAAAAAGCCCAAAAGTCAAATCATTGAGTGGCAAAATGAACAGGCAAAGGAAACAAAGCAGACAGAAGATTCCAACATTACACTCCTATTTTGGGGATGAGAAGGAGCAAGTAATGGAACAGGAGGAAAACAGTAAAGTCAGAACTCCTGCACCAAAAGCTTCAAAGGAAAATACAAGCTGGTTACAGGCCATAGAGGACCTTAAGAAGCAGATAAGAGAACTGGAGGAAAAATTGGGAAGAGAAATGAGAACAATGAAAGAAAATTATGAAATGAGAGTCAACAGCCTGACTGAAGAAAATAATACCTTAAAAAACAGACTGACTCAAATGGCAAAGGAGGCTCAAAAAGACAATGAGGAGAAGAATGCCTTAAAAAGTCGAATTTGCCAGATGGAAAAAGAATCTCAAAAGCTCACTGAGGAGAATCATTGCTTCAGAATTAGATTGGAGCAAATGGAAGCTAATGACTTTATGAGAAATCAATATGCTGTTAAATAGATCCAAACAAATGAAAGAATAGAAGGCAATGTGAAATATGTCACGGGAAAAACCACTGACCTGGAAAATAGATCCAGGAGAGATAATCTAAAAATTATTGGACTGCCTGAGAGCCATGACCAAAGTAAGAGCCTGGAAAGCATCCTCCAGGAAGTTCTCAAAGAAAACTGCCCTGATGTTTTAGAACCAGAGGGCAAAATAGAGGTTGAAAGAATCCACCGATCACTTCCTGAAAAAGATTCCAAAAAGAAAACTCCTAGGAATATTATAGCCAGGTTCCGGAATTCCCACATTAAGGAGAGAATATTACAAGCAGCCAGGAAGAAACAATTTGAATATTGTGGAAACACAATCAGGATGACTCAGGATCTGGCAGCTTCTACACTGAGGGACCGAAGGGCCTGGAATGTGATATTCCGGAGGTCAAGGGAGCTGGGATTAAAACCAAGAGTCACCTACCCAGCAAATCTGAGTATCATGTTTCAGGGGAAAATATGGTCATTCAGTGGAATACAGGACTTTCAAGCATTCTTGCTGAAAAAACCAGAGTTGAATAGAAAATTTGACATTCAGATACAAGAAGCAAGAGAAGCATGAGAAGGTAAACAGGGAAAAGAAATCATAAGGAACTTATCAAAATTGAACTATGTTTTTTTTTAAGCAATCGGGGTTGAGTGGCTTGTTCGGGGTTGCATGGCCAGTTGTTGTTTCTGGGTGTGGTGCTGGGTGTCTGGGCCCGGATTTGATCTGGGTCGTCCCGGCACTGGAGCCGGTGCTCTTGCTCGCTGACCCACCTGGCCAAAGTTGAACTATTAACATTCCTACATGGAAAAACAATAATTGTAACTTTTCTCAGTAGTCGAAAGGATTAGAAATATATGAGGGTATGCAGGCATATGAATACATATGTGAATGTGTGTATATACGTTTACAGGTATACATAGATAGAGGGCACGGGACCAATTTAACAGGAAGGGATGATACTTAAAAGGTGAAATTAAGAGGTGAGAGGAATATAATGAGAGGAGATGGGGAGAGACAGAGTGGGGCAAACTATCTCATACAGAAGAGGCAAGGGAAAATGGTTACAATGGAGGGGAAGAATAGGAAGGCAAAAGGGAATAGGTCAACCTTATTCCTATTGAATGTGGCTTGAGAGGGGAGGGAAATACACACTAAATAGGGGATCTCACCCTCCAGGAGAATTGTGGGGGAAGGGGATGTGAGGGGGGATGATGGAAGGGAGGGCAAGCTGGGGGGGAGGGAAGTTGGAAGCACCCACTTTTGAAAAGGGACAGGATCAAAGTAGAGAATAGAACAAGTGGGAGGTGGGATAGGAGGAAGGGAAAAATAGTCTTTTACAATACATTTCCTATGTTATTGTTTTGCATTAGCCACACATGTACAACCTATACTGAACTGCTTGTCTCCCCAGTGGGGGTGGGTGGCAGGGGGGGGAAGGGAATGAATCTGGAATTGAAAGTTTTAAAATCAAATATTCAAATATATATATGTGTGTGTGTGTGTGTGTGTGTGTGTATACTATTATTAATACCATCTTACATGTAATTAAGAAAAAAGATATACAGGCACTGAGGCATAGAGATCCACTGGAAAAGTTGAAATGGGTATGGGAGAAAATATGGGAGAGAGAAGATCAGAGGTGGGGATATCCTGTGGGACTGCTGTTTTGGGGGGATGGGTGGGGGAAAAACGGGGAGAAAATTTGTAACACAAAATCTGGCGGAAACGAATGATGTAAATCAGCAGTTAATAAAGCATTTAAATTTAAAAAAAAATAAGGTTGTTACATTCTCTGAGCCAGGAGAAGGCTATATAAGCCCTGATGTGTAGCTTTGTTTTGGGACTCACTTTGAGAAGTGTTCTGTGATTTGATCTGAATTCTGGGAAGCCGTTGTTGAGAGTCCCCCGGCTTTGAAAAACCCAGATGTGGAAACCCAGATGTTGACTGGGTATGGATGTAATGGTTGGACAGTTTGGAAAGCTGTCTACTTGATCTGTTTCTGTCTTGATAATACTGTCTGTATATTCTGAAGTTCAGGGTGCTGACCTTTCCTCCTGAACAAGGTAAACTATATATGTCTGACTGATTAAAGTAAGCTTGTTAACCCATTTTGAGTTGCTTTCCTTTAACAAAGCAGATCCAAGAACCTGTGGTAGCTGCAAACCCTGAGGACGCTTGGGGTGCTTGCTGCTACACCCTTCTACTTTCCTATACAGTGTGATTTATTTCTTTAACCAAGTGAATATGTATGTTATTCCCTCTTTGAGCCATTTCTGATGAGAGTAAGTTTCAAACAATGCTTATCCCTTCTTTCCCTTTACTGTAATAAGTCTTTGTGCCTCTTCCACTTTCCTCTCCCCCCAGCACACCCCTTAATAAATTGATTATAATTTTTTACCAATACATCAAATTCAGCTTATTCACACACCCTCTGACTATGTATATCCCTTCTAAATGCCATGAAAACGATACATTTCTCAAAAGTTACTAGTATCATCTTCCTGTGTAGGGATGTAAACAATTTGACCTTGATGAAGAACATCTTTTTGTTTCTTTCCTGTTTCCCTTTTTATGCTTCCCTTGAGTTTTGTACTTGAATAATAAATTTTCTGTTAAGTTCTAGTTTTTTTTAAAATTGGAAATGATTGAAAGTCATCAAAACATTGAATGTACATCTTCACATGAAATATTTTGCTCAATTTTTCTGGATAGTTGATTCCTGGTTATAATCCAAACTCTTTTCCCTTTTGGAATATCATATTCCAGGCCCTGTGATCCTTTAATGTAGAAGATGCTAAATCCTATGTAATCTTAACCATGGTTCCATAATATTTAAATTCTTTCCTTCTGGCTGATTGCAGCATTTTCTCCTTGATCTGATAATTCTGGAATTTGGCCATGATATTCCTTGGACTTTTCTGTCTGGGTTCTTTTTCAGGAGGTGGATTCTTTCAATGATTATTTTACTCTCTGTTGTAATACCTCAGGACAGTTTTTCTTGATGATTTCTTTAAAGATGCTCTCCTGGATCTTTTTTTTTTTGATCATGACTTTCAGGTAGATTAATTATATTAATTAATATTTTATTATAATATAATAATAATTAACATATTATATTAATAATATAATTCTTATATTATTTCTCCTTAATCTAGTTTTCTTACAGTTATTTTTCCAATGAGGTACTTTATGTTTTCTTCTATTTTTCCCATCTTTTGATTTTGTTTGCCTGATTCTTGATGTCTCCACTTAGCTTCCACTTGCCCAATTCTGTTTTTTAACAAATTGTTTTCTTCAGTTAACCTTTATACCTCCTTTTCCATTTGACTAATTCAACTTTTAATGAGTTCTTTTCTTTAGTGAATTTTTGCAGCTCTTTTTCCATTTGGTCAATTTTTCTTTTTAAGGAGTAGTTTAGTGGATTTTTTTCCCAATTGACCAATTATAGTTTTTAAGGAATTGTTTTCTACATTCAATGTTTGCCCTCCCCCCCCCCCGCCAAGCTGTTGACTCTCTCTTGCGTACCTCATTTCTTTTCCCAGTTTTTCTTCTACCTCTCTTAGTTGACTTTTTTGTTTTGTTTTTTGCTCTTTTTCGAGGGGCAATTGGGGTTAAGTGACTTGCCCAAGGTCACATGGCTCGTAAGTGTTAAGTGTCTGAGGCCAGATTTAAACTTAGGTCCTCCTAAATCCAGGGCTGGTGCTCCATTCACTGTGCCACCTAGCTGCCCCTGTTATTTGACTTTTAAAGTCCTTCTTGACCTCTTCAAAGAAGTCTTTTGGGGCTTGAGACCAGTTCATATTCTCCTTTGTGTTTTTGAGATTTGAGTATATTGACAATCTTGTCTCCTTCTGAGTTTGTGTTTTGATCTTCAATGTCACCATAGTAATTCTCTATGATCAACTTTATTTTTTGTTAATTTTGTTTGCATATTTCATGGATGTTAAAGTTGAACTCTTCCGCTGGAGCACATGGGGCACTCTTTTGAGCTTCTTTTTGGGCAGCTCAGGGGCCTGTTCATAAGCTTTGTTCCCTGGGGCCTCAGGTACCAGCTATCGGAGACTATAGATTTGTGGTAGCTTACCTGGTGGTAAGCTGGAGTCCTAGTAGTGGTGTCTGGCACGTGCTAAGGCCAGATGGTTTTTTTCTGCATTTTACCAGGGCTGCATTGAAGCATGGAGAGGTATGCTTCTGGAGGACATCTGCACACCTTGGTTGTGTAGCACACATTTTGGTTCACTGAGCTGGAGTCTTCTGGCTCCCCTGCCTATGCAAATACACATAGGGGAGTGGCATCCTAAAGTTGGCTTTTGCCTGCTGTATGGCTCTGTTGCTCAGGATCACCTGCTGGTCTAGGGAGGTGGAGTTAGCTTGAGGCTTGCTGGGATAGTTCCTGTTCTGGACTGTGCTCCTTTTTTACCCAAGTGATACAGACATTTTTTGCCAATCCTCTAAGTCTCCTGGATCAAAAGACTGATCCATCTCATCTTTCAACTGGCTCTGCTATCCAGGATCTCTTATGGGAAAATGTTTTATGGATACTCCAGGATAAGACGGGAAAGGGACAATGATATACTGCTAACTCTACCATTTTGGCTCCCATAAGTCTGACTCATCAGATCTTGAGTACTGTTTCATGATCTACTAGAAAAAAAAGCAATAATCAATTATTTAAACCATGATAATATTTAGAAAGGAAAGAAATTAAGAGCCAGCATCTTTTTTTAAAATTCAATAATAAGTTATTTACAGACATTAGTCATTTACACATAACGTTATTGACTGTTTTAGAAGTTATTACATTATTAGAACTTGCAGGTATAGTATGTCTAGGTGTAAGGAAAACATGTTTTAAAATCTTTTCAATGGACAAGATTAAAAAAAAAATAGCTATGTGATTGTATAGTTTTATCTGGAAGTAGCTAAATAACTAGACCTAAAGAATAATATCTACATGTCAATATCAACATAATGGAAGAGCTCCAGGTGATTGCCCTAGGAATATATCCTTGATCTTGTACTAAACATCATATTTATCAATGTTGACTGAAAGCAGAGGTGTATTTGTTCTTTTTTCACCAGATATGAAGTACTGTGTTTGGTTCTGAGAAATGCATTTTTTTAAACAACTTTGGGAAGTTACAATGTGTTCAATGAAGGACTTGAGGAGATATGGTAATGGAATAAGGGCTTCATTCAGAGTCAGAAGAGACATTACTCATCCATTACCATATTCTGTTCCTTATGTTTACTTTTATTGTTTTTATTTTTATATTGATTTACTGATTAATTTACTAATTATTAAAATTATTAATTACCAGCGATATTAATTTACTTCCTTGCTTCTTAACCTTTCCCATTGTATTTTTTGAATTTTTGATTTTTAAGAGCATTTACCCCTTCTTTGCTCTGCAGTGCTTTTCAGACAATTTGTAAGTAATAATAAAAAAAAGAAACTCCAAAATCCACAAATCTGCACTCTTGTTTCTAGGCCCAGGTGCTAATAAATATTTTATTTCTTAGTTTTTCATATTTATGTGAAAGCATTTATTTTTCTTCTGGTTGGTCAATACCTATTTACTTCTGAGTAAGCATAAAATAAGAATCATTTATATTATTTCTTCTGTGTGTGTGTGTGTGTGTGTGTGTGTGTTGTATTCTCCTTAGAAACTAATTTTTTCAAGATATGTTATTTTGGGAAGACAATCAATTTTTGGTTTTCTCTATATCATTTTACATTTGCCCATTGGCTTCTTATAAATGTAAATAATTTTGTGTTGTGAAGTGCTTTTTTCTCTTGATGTCATTAACATTGTTTGATTGATTGGTTGATTTTTTTAAATTCTAAAATTTGAATACAATGTGTCTTGATTAAGATAAACTTGGGGTTTCTGTTAGTGCCCTGTGGATTCTGTTGATCTGTAATTTAACTTCTGATTTCAATATTTCTGAATAATTTTCTATATTTTTCCTGAAGCAAGGTATTCATAAAAGATTTTTCTTTTATTACTTCTAGATCTATTTACCCAGACAGTCTATTTCTTGAGCTCTAGTCATGCATTACCAAAGTGTCTACTGAAAATTTTGGTCTAAATGTCTCATAAACATATTAAGTTAAATATGTCAAAAATAAAATTTATTACTTTTGTCCCAAACCCATTATCTTTTTGTTAATCCCTCTTATTGTTGATGACACCATCATTCTTCTAGTTACACATGTTGGTAACTTTTATGTCATTCATTATTCCTCTCTCTTTTCCACCCCACATATCCACTTAATAGCAGAATTTTCCTTTTTCACTGACCACAGTTTGAAATAATTTTTGAGTGATCAGAGAGGAGGCCAAATCCTGATAGTCTTTAAGTTTAGGTCCTCTGTTCTAGGAATCTATTCCTATGCTAATCCAATCCTTCAATTAAAGTTCTTTCCAAAGGTGGACTACCATAATAAGAGTTAACTGACAACTGGAAAGAACTTTGTCAGGCAGAAGGAGATAGTCAGACAATGGTAGAATTGGGTTTCAATAGGTCTGGAGTCAATATTTTAATTAAGGGCAGTGATCACAAACAAAGAAAGTCTGAGAACATAGATTTCACATCAAGGGCTAAGGATTCACCAAGATGGAAAAAGTAATCAATATTCAGGAGTCAAAACAGGTGACATTAGTAATCCAAAGAGCCCATTGGATCAGATACTGAACCAAAGAATGGAACAATAAACTATTTTGGGTGACACTATTGACCTTCTGTCCACTCTATCAATTCCTTCTAAGTTTCTGTAGTCCTAGACCCAAAAGTTTATGAAGAGGATAGCTATAATAAAGTGGTAGTAGGGGAGAGAAGGGATGGAGAGTGAATCTGTAGGTGTGCTCTGACAGTATTTGAGATAAGAGCCAGATAAATTAGCTTGTATGGGTATTATTATAGAGATTTTCATGTAACAGAATTTGACCAGCTACTCACAGACAGCCACCAATAAATAAGACCAAACTCGTTGTCCATTATCCTGACTTTACCACAGGCTCTCTGACTGGCTGTAAACCTAATTAGGCCCATTTCCTTAATCGTGTTTTGCCTTTATAAGTAAAAGCCATGTGTCTTACATTTTACAAATAAGAAACATTGCCTTTTCCAAGAATCAGATATTGCCTTTCTGGTCTCCCTGGGAAAGTAATTTACCACTGATGGGAAAGTCCTTTGATCTCCGTTGTTCTAGTTGGTTTTACTCCACCACTAATTAAGTCAGCATTGTATTCCATCCTTGCAATATTATCAGTCTGTATAGTTCACGGAGCATGTCAAACTGGGAAGAATTATAAATTTGACTTATTTCAAGATTCTAAATTGATGCAATTATGTCAATTTAGCAGCAGTTGAAATGCAAAACAAATAATGCCAGAATAATTTTCTTCACCAAAAGGGTGAGTTATCAGTTAAATGTCCTGAGCAACCCCTAGGTGTTATTTGGACCAAAACAATTTGAAGCAAAATTATTACAATTCATTGCTGGTCATTTTATTATACGGGTTGGGGGAAGGGAGAGACACTATTGCCAAAAGAAAAAGCAGAATAGATGAAGTAGAGATAAGGTCTAATCATAAAAATTAGGAATACCTAAGTTAGAAAGAACTTGCTTGGGGATACTTGAATTCAAGTCCTGTCTATGACACACACTGGATATGGAACCTTGGGCAATTGACTTTATCTCAGATTTTCATCAGTTACCTCTTTCACTATAAATTATAGAGTTGGTGTGCAACTGCATTTATAGAGGAAGTTCTCTCCCTGGGAGTTCTTTATTAAGAAGAAATTATAGGTCCCCCCACCCCAAAGAAAAGATTATCTTTAGTGACATATCCTTTTTCCCATCATTCCTTCCTTCCTTTTTCGTAGCCACTTTATAAATTACAAAGGCATAAAGAGCCCAGCATCTACAAATAGTTAAGGTAATGAAGGAAAAAACACTGAACACAATCTGAAAACCTCATTTTTATTCTTGGTTATACTACTAAGCAATTGTTTGGCTTTGTAAAAAGAAAATATGTTTCTCTCTAGGTCTCAGATTTTTTTTCCACAAAAATGAAAGGGTTAAGTTTGGTAGGCAACTGTTAGTTTTTCTTGAGGACCTAAAATTCTTTGATTCTTTACCTGGTTTCTTGTCTTCCCTAACAGTACCTTCACTCAAGAAGTTCCCTTTCCTATTTTTTGTTTCCCAACCAAAATTTAGCATTTCTACATCCTATTACCTCATGTTTTCAAAAAAAATTCAGACAATTGATCAAATAAGCTAATCATAGACCAGAAGTCAATGCATATTAATGACTTTATCACAAGTTGCAATTGTAGAATTTTGAAATGCTTTGACCAACCTCACTCAAATACTTAATAGTGGAGGTAGTCCTAGAATATTCTTCTGAGTTTTTTTTATACTGTACTTTCTCTTTTTAATAGATCAAGTGCCATTCCAAAGAAATATTTATATTTTAATGGAGAGTTTTTGGACATATTGTCTTAGTCAAAAATAATAGCTTTATCAATCTAGATATTTGTGCCTTTAAAATCTAGTCAGGAACATATAAACAGGCCTTCCAAACTATGCATTATTGGCTTCAAAGTAGTATTTTTTTAAATGCATATTTACTAAAATGATCTGTGTTTGTCAGCATTCCATAGAATCCAAATAATATTTCAATCTGCATTATCTGAACCTCATGAATCCTCATAAAATTATTCAACTATTATTCATAGATTCCTTAAATTTGCAACAAACATTCAATTTAAATGCTGTTAATTCTTCTGAGAGAGCTGGCCTCTCCCTGCCCCCCCCCATCCCAAGCCAGAAGATAGACTTTATCTTCATCATCCCAGTTTTCCTTTTCTATGCAATCTTCTTTCTTCTACAGACTCCATATCCTTCATCCATTTCAATCATCCACTATTATATTATTTTGGTGTTCCTTCCACATCTTTTGTCAGTCCCTTTTCTTTCTTCTTGGTTAACTTTTGCTCCTCCTTTTGACACCTATTGAAGTCATCATATCTCTTTTAAGCAACTGGATTTTCAAGGCTTAAAACACAAAATAATTTTATTTACAATTAATAGACACAGAACAGAAAAAAATACTGTCTCCTAGAAATTCAAGGAAATCTTTTGCATAGAGAACTGAATTGCTCATACAGTCTTTGTGTTATATAATACTGTCCAGAATGGTTAGGCCCCAGAAAGTTAAAAGGCTAAGTTTTATGTTTCCCATTACACTTCTTTTTCTGCCTCTTTTGAGTTGGATTCCCTGATCTCTCACAAGGAGCTGATTACTTATCTTAGGCTTGTAGCCTTCTATAACTCTGCTTTTTAGCTTTTTTCCTAATATATCAATTCTCTTGCTGTAATTCTGTGTTTTGAAACTCTTTTTTTTTATAATCACAAGTCTATCACTCCACAGCAGGTAACACTTGTTATTTTTTTCAGGTAACCATCTTTTTACCCACTGATGTATATAAAAGCAAGCACATTAGATCTTCTATCTCATCTGGCTGCATTGCCACTTAGTATACATTTTAGGGCCAGAGTTCTTTCCATCTCTTTGAAAAGGGGAATAATTCTTCTTTGCTATACCTGAGTTCCACAATTTATTTCTTCTTATGCTAAAGGATTTTCAGACTTTTTCAGATTTTCAGAAAAGGGAACACCCTTTTCAAGCACTATTTAAATGAGTTTCTATCATCAATCTCATAAAGTTATAATGATTCAGTTCCATTTACCTTCTTTCTTCGCCAGTATTTGGGTGGTACACCTACAATTTAAGTCAGCACAACTTCCCTAATCTACTTCCAGTTGGCATTTAGAGAGGCAGCTTTGATCTTTCCCTAGTTTAACCTTTTTTCCATCTTCAGCTATGACATTGGGCCCATGTTACTTAAATTTTCCTGGAAGTGACTTAATTTACAAAAACAAATCTCCATAAAAAAATGTAGAGGAATGGAGTTGACATTAGGGAATTGCACCAAGGGCAAAAGACATTTGCAATTCTTTATACAAGCCATCATGCACAAATAGAAAATTAAGAAAATTATTTGATGATTCATGCTTTAAAATGGCTCAGTTATCTGAAAAATTCAGGTAAAAGTTATTTTTAGGTGGAAGATGATGTGCTCAACTATTTTAATTCTCCATTTTGTTCTTTGTATTTATTTCAATGCAGGCTGGTTTGGTAGAAAGGAAATTGAGCTAGGAGACAGACCTAGACTGAGATCCTGGTTTTCCTATTTATGAGATGACTATACTTACTGATGTCACTTAACGTATCTGGTCTCCAGAATCCTCATCTATAAAGTGGTGTAATAAAATACATTTTATATATCTTGGTAGTTCTGAGGCTCAAATGAAATAATGAATGTGAAGACATTGAAATTGCAAAATGCTAGTGTAAGTGGATTTTATTGTGTGTAAGATGGATTTTTGTTATTCTTTCTTAGAGTGTATTTTTCCAGGATGCGTGACCATAACAATCTCTATTTCCCAGGATCATGACTTATGAACATCTTCACTGTGCTTGCACATTGTATTATGATAAGTAATATAAACACATATGCTTAAAATTGTAAATACCCACTACAACTGCACAGTGAAATATAATGGTGAGATAATGTAAACTTGTGAGCCTATTGCTAGCAATGTGCTTTCTTTGTCTGTTGTCCTATAAAGCAAGGGGGTACTGGTTAGTGAGTGGGGAACTGTAGTGGAATATGATGGTATAATATTGTGTGTGCCTTGATCAGTCTCCATCAAGGCTTAGGGGCAACCCATAGTCATTTGGGATTTGGATAATGTGTGGAGGAATGAATGTACCTGCCTCAACTGGCATCTTTTGAGGACTGGGGGGATTCAGGGGATTGTACAAGCTGGAATTTTGTACTTGTCTCGATTGATCCCATTGAGGTGTAGGGATGGTTGTCTCCCTTCTTGTTGACCCCAGCAAGAAAGGTGATTAAGGAAAGCTATAGGAGTTGGTGCTCCCATTATCAACAACCCTTTGAGAAGACTGGACTGGAATAAATTAAGCTAATTTATTTAACCCCTTGTTGTGACTCTATTCCTTTCTTCCTGTCCTTCCAGTTTAATCAAATCAAGAATGAATGTGTGCTAATGCTAGGACATATGTGAACAGTTCTAGTGTCTTCACCTGTCTTACAGCTAGATAAATATAAACAGTATTTTTATTAATGTTTTTTACAACTACATTTTTCTTGTTTTCTCTATTAAATTAAATTATTAATCTTTTTTTGTGTCTTGTAGGCCCCTTTGGCTGTCTGATGAAACCTATGGACCCCATTTCAAAAATTTTTAAATGTCTAAAATAAACTACATAAGCTTAAATTGGAACTGAACTAAATGTTTATAAAAACAAAATCCCATATGCCCAACTAAGAAATTTACTGCTATAATTCTCATTAAAGGCCATGAAGGACAATTGAATATAACTTGACCTAAAAGGAACAAATTAATATTGGGGGAAAAAGATGAGCTATATTAGGTCTGTGCCAAAACCCAAATTAAGCCATTATGTTGTAAGAAAGTAGGTAAGATTTTGGTTGAGATGTTGGGAATATTAAAATTAAAGTCCAAATAAGCAGACAGAAAAAAACACAGTAAAAATGTAGTAATTAAGACAAAATAGAGGTCACAGCTTATTCTGAAGTGGGGAGGAACAAATATATAATTTATTCCATAATGAAAGTCATAATATTTAGATATATGTGGATCAACAGAACTGGTCGAATCAGTTCATGGAGGATGTGTGGGAAGTGAATGGACATAGGCATATGTCTGTTAGTTTGGTGTTTAGAGTTCCAGATGGGAATGTTTTAGTTACTAGACTTGAAAATAAGACAGTGGTATAATACAAGAATGTTTTCTCTTCTAATGTTATTATTTTAAAAAAACAATAGAAAGATGGAAATATAGAGACTACTCTCCTGAAAGTTAGCTAAGCATTCCATATCCTGCCAAAAGTTTTGAATGATATAGATCACAGTCTCATAGAATGTTAGAGAACAATTGGATATTAAAAAGCATCTAATATGGCTGCTTCATTTGCAGAAACTTAGATGCAAAGAAGGAAAGCAAAATCCTGAATGGATTTACCAAGTCCTAGCCTAGTTCTTTAAAAAAATGTATCTGAAATGGTGGCTTCTTTTTTAGCCATGCTGATCAATCTATACACAAAACAACTGAATATATAACCTACTAAACAGGAATAGATTTATACTAATCTGGTTATCATAAAAATATATTAATAAATATTTGCTTAAATATGCTTAAAATGTTGATACTTATTCATGAGGATTGAACTATGTTTTTAGGTAAATAGTTTTTTTTTAAAGCAATCAGGGTTAATTTAAGTAACTTGCTCAAGGTTACATGGCCAGTTATTTCTGGGTGTGGTGATAAGTATCTGAGCCTGGATTCAATCCCCAGGTCATCCCAACACTGGAGCCAGTGTTCTTACTTGCTGAGCCACCTGGCCACCTTGGTAAATAGTTTTAATAGCATCTTGTGGGAAGAAGAATGTTTTTTTCCTATTCCAGTATACCTAAACCTCTTGTTAAAATCCAAAGAAATTATATCTGCATGCATGATGACCATCTGGCTGGAGTAGTGGTCCTCTTAAATCTAGAAACAGCTAAAAAGGAGGTCTCATAGGCCTTTAGTGAGATAATGATCAAGTTGCCCATCTATAAGTCTGACTAATTCAATTTAAGTCAATCACTGTCTCAGAACCCCTGAAATACAGATTTGAGAATGGAGGCAAGAGATGATATCCTTGTGTCCCCACCTAATTAAGAAAAAAAACTGTCAATTCTATATAGCAAGATTGAAAAGTAGAAAAAAGAAACCTGTCAGAAGCCTCATCATAGCCTATTTAGGGAGATCATTTTTTCCAGTTATAAGTTAGTACTAGGAATTCCTCTCTTTGTAATGCTGTTATCTTCATACCAATGCATCTCAATGCTGACATAGCTATTGGACCAAAAATAGGCCCAAGATGAGGGACCTTGAACATATAATCACCATCACTAGGATCCATCACCTCATTATCAAGAAACTCATCATCATGGAGATTGCTTCTGGAGTAGCTTTGCTACTCACACCTCATCAGTACCCTGAGCTGCTTCTTTTTCTCTGATTAGAGGGGTAAAGAGTGGAACAGGAAACTCCTCTAAAAGCATTCTTTAGAGAACGCTCAAAATGCCAGCCATTTCTTCTTTGCTGCCAGTTGCTTTGCTTGGTTTTAACTCCATAATAATTTTCATCATGATCCTGCACCTGATATTCTTTGGAACTCCTCTGCCCCCATACACACTTTGCATTGTGTGTATGTGTGTTTGTGTATGTGCATTGTCTTCACTCATTAAATAGTAAATTTCTTCAGGGCAAGTCTATTTTCCCTTATCTTATTTATATCCCTACCACCTAACACAGTGTCTGCCATATCATACTGGTTAAGAAATGTTTATTTTGCAATTTCAATAACAGAACATAACCCTACATGGCCTGGGACCAAATCAAGAGCTATGGTCTTGAATTTACCATGCCATTTAGGGTCTATTAAGACTTTTAAAATTTCATATCAATAAATTTGACTTTGGATACATAAGCATTATTAATGAGATTTCTTTCATGCTTTTAAAAAAGCAATCAGGGTTAAGTAACTTGCTCAGGGTTACACAGCCAGGTGTTTCTGGGTGGGTGCTAAGTGTCTGAGCCCGGATTCGATCCCCAGATCATCCCGACACTGGAGCCGGTGCTCTTACTCGCTATGCTACCTGCCTGCCCCTGTTTCATGTTTTTGATTAGTTTACCATTAAGAAAGCATTTCCTTGGAAATGGTAGGGAAACTCAATAATCTGATCACTTGTATTACATCCAAAAAGTTCCCAAACTCTCTAGTATGACACAATTTTATTTCTAAGTTACAAATTAATATGCTCCTTGAGGGTAACAACTGTTGTTATTGTTTTCCATTTCTTTGTTCCTTCAGTGATTAGTACAGTGCCTAAAACACAGCAAACATTAATAAATGTTTGACTCTCAGAATTAATGATTGTTGTGTTTTTGAAATGATAATATATAAATAATATTTGTTTTAATAGAGAATAAGAAGCATAAGATCATAAAACCATAGAATATGAAAATAGAAGGGAACCTAGGGATTATCTAATACAACTTCTGCATTTTATAGATAAGGAAACTAAAGACCAAAGAAAGAGTTTATAGAAAGCCAAATTGTAAGAAGGAACAGGTAACAAATGAACTTTATACTTTATTTTTTTCTTTTGTGTATGTGGTTGTGCTTTTTGTTTTGTTGTGAAAATTTGATAGCTTCACAAAAGATGGACAGGGAAGAACATAATAAAGAAAAATTTAACTGGAATAATAAATAGATTCCATATATAAGAACTATTTTCCTTATGTTATTTGCAAGATAATCATATCCTCACTTTTTCTAGAAGATATCTCAAGTTGTAGTGGGGATAGAGGAGGAAAAGTGGAAAAGCCCAAAGGAACACAAGAACACAAGAAAACATGGAGGCCAGTTAGAGCAGAATATGTTGTTAGCATCCCAACCAAGTCAATAGCTTTTCTCTTTATGAGTGCCTTGGAAGATCCTTATTAACCTTTACTGAGGATTCATTGATCTGTACTAAATACTTAACATAAAATAAAAGATAACTGCTTACCTACATAATTTATAATTCAATAAGTAGTCCTGTACAAATTGCTCTGGATAAAAGGTTAAAATCCACATCAAAGTAAGGATTACCCACATTGATGAAATCATAGATGCTTCAAAGTACAAAAAAGGATTAGATATTCAACACTGAAATCATACTAAGATTAAAAAATAAATCAATCATATGTTTAGAGGTAGCTATGTTAGGTACTGGATAGCAAACTCATCATTGTGTCAAGAAAATTTGAGTTAAAATCTTACCTCAGATACTGCTTTACCATATGACTCTGGAGAAGTCACTTAAGCTCTTTGCTTCTCAATTTTCTTTCTTTCTTTTTTTTAAAGCAATTGGTTAAGTAACTTGCTCAATGTTACACAGCCAGTTATTTATGGGTGTGGTGCTAAGTATCTGAGCCCAGATTAGATCCCCAGGTCATCTGGGGCCGGTACTCTTACTCACTGCACCACCTGGCCACCCCTTCTCAATTTTCTAATTTGTAAAATGTGGCAGTTGGGTTTAATGACCTGTAAGATTCTAAATCTATGATCCTATGATAATATATATTTCATTCTATGTAATGATGTTATTAAAGATATATATATATATATATATATATACATATATATATATATATGTAAACATGATTTTACTCTATTGTCCTATAGTTCAAATGTCCTATAACTGTACTGTTGTATATGTATGTATGCATTCATGTATATGTGTAAATTCATCATTTGCAATAATTATACACAAATAAATATTGAGTAACTACTATTTGGATACAGAGAAGCAAATAATATAACTGCCCTCTCAGAATTTGAAATCTTTTTGGGGAGACAAGACAAATAGACATTTGGTTCCAAATGAATTAAATAGACAATAAGTAATACAGAACTTCATAGAAGGACATGATTATTGAGGGACATACTATCATAGATCTGCAACTGGAAAAGATTCAGAGACCATTTAGTCCAATTCATTTATATTACAGATGAGGAAACTGAAGTCTACAGAGGTTAGAGGATCATAGAGTTAGTAAACTTCAGAAACAGGATTTTTTTTAAAGGCATTATATGTGGATTCATTGCTTTTTTTTTTGCTATCTAAGGATTTTGGATTCCTCCCGCAATAGGCAATGGAAAGCCACTGAAAGTGTTTTCAAGTAAGATGATCATCTGTAAAAAGCATGCTATTAAACCACATGCATAGATACTTAATTATGCTTATACACTGTATGAATGCTAGGAATTTGTGGAATATAATGAGCTTATGAAGCTCAGTAAATGTTGACTCATTGAAATTCAGACAAGTGCTTATACTGTCTGGAACAGCCCCATGGACTACACTACACCTGTGATACAGCTTACAAAGTGACAGCTCATCAGGTTGGCTTTAAAAATGCACACCAAATGGCACTTATCTGATACCATGGATGCTAAAATTTCAAGAATTTCTGAAAGAAAAGGGATATTTCTGCCCTTGATGTGTGTTTTTGCTATTGTGATCAGTGGTACAGAGTCAGATGTTCCCATCATGGGTCACATGGCAGTCCTCAAGAGGAAGGTTTACATGGAGAAGTGAATTTCTCAAGTACCAGAAAAGAATGACAATAATCCCCCTCCTCCCAAAAGGGTCCCATGTTGTGCTTCAGTTTCAGGGGTCATTTCTTTCCCTCCTAGGGAATTTCAGGGGCTATTAAGAGAAATGCTAAAAGGGACTTAGATGATGATCTTATTTCTCTACTCTCAGTTTCTTCATGAAACCTTCTAAGTACCCCATCTGGCTAATCCACCATCTTGATATCTAGAGTAGTTAGATGATCTGGTATATAAAGCACAGGACTTAGAGTCAGGAAGATGAATTCAAATTCTGTCTTAGAAATTTACTATGTGTTCCTGGACATATCACTTAACCTATCTGTGTCTCAATATCCCTCACTGTAAAATGCAGACAGTAATAATACTTATGTTCCAGATTTTTTTGTTTTTATGTTGTCAAATGACTTAAAATATGTAAATCACTTTGTAAACCTTGAAGTACTATATACATTCTCCCTATTATATTACTATAAAACTATGTTGATATTCTATCGGAATATGAACATGTATATGTGTGAATATGTATGTGCATACCCACAAACGCATATCGACTTGCTTTTATCTTTATCTATTTTAACCCTAAAGGTAGAGACTATGTCTCCTTTCTTTTGGTTCACCACAATAGCTGGCACAGTTTGAAGACTATATTTATTCTCCACCAGGAAAAAATAAATCTGTGGCCTGGAAATAAAATGTTTTATTGGTAAACAAATACCAGTGTCATTACAACAATAACTTCACATAGGATAGATAGGCATCTATGATTGAGACTAGTCTTCCTATGCAAGACTGTTTTTACAAGTTCATAACATTTATCTATACTCTAAGCTAGTGAATAGGAAGTCATACTGAGGCTTTGCATCATCAGTCAATGCTGCTTTCAATTTCTAGCTTTCTTCAAGACTAAGTTTAAATGTTCATTTTCTGTAGTAGACCTTTGCCTCCAGTTGCTTGTGCCCTTTCCTCTAAGGTTCCCAATGATTTACTCTTTTTTTCCTTGATTTACTCACTATGTGTATGTATGTTTGAGTATATGTGCATGTATATATGTACATAAACACATATATTCCAGAATTTTTATTGATTTGTTTTGCTTTTACATTGTGAACATTTACAGATTATCTGCAGTCATTGAGAGGTCTCTTGTAAATAAGGTAAAACAATTAAACAAAATTATCAATAAGGGGATATAATCTGAAATTGGATACAACCTTACAAGTCTTTAACATCCCCCCCTATATTTTTAAACATGTGTTTTTAATTAACAGAAATCTCTCTTCTTTGCTCTTCCATTCCATTCTATTGTAACAAAAAAGAAAATTAAATTCTCAATATTGGATCTACATAAATAAGCAAAACAAGTTCCAAGTTCATTGGTTTTATATAAAAATACATTTCTCATTCTGTACCATAAAACAGTCTCCCTTTTGTCAGGAATTAGATGGTATATTTTTTTTTTCATCTTTGGTCCTCTGGAATCAGGGATGATCATTGTATTGATCTTAATTTTCACAGCTTTCAAGTTTGCTTTTCTTTATGATGTTGCAGTTACTCTTTAAATGATTATCCACTCCTTACCGAACAAATATAACCAGTTAATATCTTATTCTGATGGAACAGCTACATCTCAGTTATCTTCTTTCTTTGTTATTTGCAATCTTGTAAAAAAAAATCTGGTAAAGACGAAGAAAATTCAAAGATATCACAAAGATTAAGAATCTCTCCATGATGCTCCAGTATTAAAACCTCCTTGTTGGTATATAATTTGCCAGAGTTCTAAGTGACTAGAAACCTAGAGGATTTATCATAGCATTCTCTAGTTTCTTTTGGGCTTCCTAAGAGATTGAAAGATAACTTATCCAAAAACAGGGAGAAATAGAATTGTCATAGAATGATGGTGAAGGGTAGGATGATTTTGACAACTGTCTAAGTAAAAGGAAGAGTCAGAAGGACTCATTTTTTATGCCTGCTGATGTTACTTCTCTTTTCCTTTCATTCATTTGTGGCACCAGACATTTGGCTTAGTTTAGTGTCCCAGTATGATGAGAACTTAAATCCAAGAAGACAACGATATCCAGTTCATCCTGCCAGGCTCTGAAATTAGTAATGTCAGCCTGTGCAAGTCTGAAATTCTATACAAAATGGGAGCCCTTGCTCTGAATTCAGGAGAGTATGACAGATAGGAAATTGTAATTAATTGAATTCTTTTAGACATGTCAAAAGAGATCTTGTCTGAAATGGTGTTTTTTCTCTGAGGTAGGTAAAATTTAATAAGACACCCATGATGCTTTTATCTGATTTAATCCAAGAAGGAATAGTTGGATCTTCCAGGGGACTGTAATATTTAAAGTTATATTTCCTTATTAAGTCTTTTAGAGGTGCATGCAAATCACCTTAGTTTAATTCAATAGATATAAAATGTCAAATGCATGATACATTTGAATATTGGCTCCAAATTGCTTTGGAAAATGGAAAGATATTGGTCCACCAGTTTTTAACTTCATAGCTGATAAGTGGACAGAGGAGAAAGATTCCCTCATAATATTAAACAATTTTTATATAGAAGCAATTTCTTTCAAACACTATAGACTCTCATTTCAGTGTGGCACTTATGAATGGTAATCTAATGGAGTCACAAAGAGTAGGACGTGAATGAAACAACTCAAAGACAACAAAAACAGTTTCTTTACTTCATCCTCAGAGATTATGGAATCAAGGCCATTTGCCATTCTTGTTCCAATTATCCAAACTGGACAATGTCCAGTTTATCAATGTTCTTGAACAGTAGTACCTAAAATGAAATATAACACTCATCATAATGAAATATAATGAGAGGAGATTGGAGCAGAAATATCCCTTCCCCTTTTCTGGAAAACTATATCTCTCTCAAAAAAGCCCAAGATTTCAGTAGATTTTTGGGCTGCCACTTGACTTTGCTGACTCATTTTATATTGTTAAATTGACTTTTTTTTTACTGAAGTACAAGATTTACACATATCTCTATTACATTTTATCTTTTAATATTACTCACCATGCTTTAACCTGCCTAGATCGTTTTAGACCAGTGGTGTCAAATAGAATGGGTCCCTGAAACTGTGTATTGATTTAGAAAACCACAAATTAACAGCTATATTGCATTGTTGTTTTATTTATTTCATTACTAATTACATTTTAATCTGGTTTCGGAACCTTTGGGAACTCTCCTGGGCCATGAGTTTGACACCTTACGCTGTCATCCACTGCATTAGTTATTCCTCCCAGCTTTGTGTCTTCTACTAATTTGATGAACATACTATCTGTGCCTTGGTAAAAGTCATAGAAAAAAAAATGTTACTAGCACAAGACTAGAAGAGACCCCTAGGTTGCTGCAATGGAGAGCTGCTGTACTGACAATGAAACACAGAATTCTTCTGCTTGTCTTTATTTTATCATTCAAGCCATAGTTCTCCATCTTCTCCATAAACCTCACTTGCTTGAAAACTCACTTGTGAGAAAATTTAAATTCCGTGTCATTTAATAACTGATTCTATTCGGTAATTGACCTATTCTGTATTGCTGCCAGATTTTGCCAACTCATTTTTTGTTCTTGAGTTAAGTTCAGGAATGGAGTTTTCAATTTATTTCGAAGGTGTGATTGAAAGGAAAAGGTGTTATTTATGGCATTAGTCTCTGGGACATCTGTTTGTTGTCTGTAAACCCTAAACAGCTTAGCCTGGTGCCACCCCTCCTCCACACAACAACAACAACAACATAAAACCACATCATCTATACTTGCCTGTCTTTGTATAATTAGGGGAGATTTGAATTCCCCAAAGGAGACAGCAAACCTGGTGGTACTGATCTCCTAGTTGAGATTACAGGAAGCAGATGAGTGCTATAAAACCATTAACATTCTTTAACCGTCATAGAGCCATACCTGAATGTCCCATTGTTGAATGTCCCAATGTTCTCATCATATCCAATTATAATGTTCACCATCTACATAGAGCCCTCCTACATGTCAATAAAGAGTACTTCCCCTTCTCGTTGGAGTTGCTGACCCTATGAGTTGGCTGCTCTGACCCATTTTGTTAAGACTTATACTGTCACTGCTAATAAAGTGATTTTGCTTAGAGATGTACCTCAATTTACTTCTATTTAATTTACTACCAACAGTTTGGTGAGGTAGCCTAGATCCTTAAACTATCTGGGCAGAACCCCTCTTTTCTTCTGGGTGTCCCTGGAAGAATTTTCTACCTGAGGGGAGGGTTTCTTCTAGAGAGCTGTGGGTGAGACCTGGCTCTCCACTCAACAACATCGCAATCCTCCTTAAATTTTCTGATAGCTCTGAGGTAGCTTCCCCATTAGGGAAAAGTTACAATTCTGTCTATATTATTTTTGGGTTTCTGTTTTTTGTTCAGTATGATAATTTGGAAATAATTGGTAATATAAACCCTGAGCATTCACCCTGAGGAACTTGATATTGAAATATTGCTTTCTTCAAGATTGACTCTCAGTCTGAAAGGAGACTAAAAATCCTTGGAGAAATATTTCTTCAAAGGGTCGGTTATCTGCTTACCCTGAGAGGAATTGATACATTTTGGGGGGAATTCTCAAACATCAGGAAAAAAGTCTTTATCTGAGAGGGCTCCTGCTTTATAAATAAATAAAAAATAAGTTAAAAAAGGGGATAGGTGGCTTCTGATATTTTACCCAGCCCTTTAATTCCTCCACCCATCTTGTGGCTCACTATTTTTACAGAAAGTTTTCTGGAATGTAATCATTTTTCCTAGTTTCTAATGATTGATTTTGATGCTAAGATGAGGTTAAACTGGGGAAAAAGTAAAAAACGAAGTAAAGGATGTTAAATCTGGTAGTTTTTTTTTTTTTTGCTAACTATCCTATGAGCCCAACGTGAGAGTAACAAAAATTGTATCAAGCCCTAAGGTATGGTTGATGAAACTTTACTGTTTAAGAGACTCTGATATTTTTTAAGTTTTAGTTTCAGGTATGTTTATATCATTTAGCTAATATTTCTCTCTTCAAGAAAAATTCCAACTGCATGATGGTAGTGAGGTCTACAAATTGCTGTTGGTGATATCTGTTTATGGGCAATATTTGGTCTGGGTGAGATGGTGGGGAGTGATATTAGGAAGACAAAGGTAAAATCCTTTTGACTCAGTTTACCATATGAGACATTTTGCCACCTGATTAATTCTGAACCTAACTGTGATATCCTGCCATACAATTGACTGTCTACATATCTCTTACCTGAAATCAAACAGAACTAAGGATGCTTTGTCCTATTACACAAAAAAATGTGTTGTCATTCTGTGCCCTTAGGCATTGACCTGCAGGACCTCTTTTGATGCTCTTATAATCATCTCCTTAATTTTTCCTTTTGTAGAAAATTTGTATAATCATGGTAGATGGTTTTTAGAAGATATGAGCACAATATTTGGATTATTTAATAGACAGACATTGGAACACATCTATGTTATTATAATAGAATGAAAGCATATAAGACCTTACTTTTTTCAATCTGAAATTATAGTAATTTCCATGACCTAAACAACTAAGTAGATAAGTCTTTAGGCTTGCCATTTGCCTGCTAGCAGTTATATATTAAAATGTAAGGTTAGGTCCTAGAAATAAAGCATTCTCTAAAATGCAAGCAAATTACAGAAATTACTGTAAATATGTCCCCATTGTTAAGAGAATGTTTAAGAGCAGGGGTCTATGTGTGTGATATCAGTTCCATTTGAATAAACTTAACAACTAAACATGTCTTACTATACACAACTCATTTGATATGCACCATTCTCTGTATAAAATTTAGAGTTTCTTAGTATATTTACACATTCCATGTCTTTTGTTACAATTGGTGTCTTCTCAGTAAATTAACTTGAATTAATATTGAACCTAGGCATAGTAGTCATCTACTTGCAGTGAGTATTGTTATCTATGTGTTCATCCTCCTAAGAAGGGAATTACAGTAGAGCATTTTAAGAAAACATCAAGATCAGATGATTATATAAGTTAAGTGTAAATGATTCTAATGAAATATACACTTTGAGTATGTTGCATAAATTCAGTTAATAGTTTTATATGTGAAATTTTATTGTTTATCCTCTGAACAAACTTTTTAAAATCATTTAGTTAGGTTTTGATTTCTCGGTTTTTATTTGAATTTCATAAATATCTCAACATAAGAGTTTGCTAACTTACATCACAGAAAGTCAAATGATAGGGAAGTCAATGTCTATTCAGAGAAAGATTCTTAACCTTAACTTACATGTCTACTTTTGTGAACATTAAATCTTTAACCAGAAGGACTCATTTTACAAGTCAGATACTTATAGATATTTTTAGAGTTTCTCTCTTCAGCCTGTTGTTGTCAATGTCTCTGTTATCAGGGAGAGGGTTTAGATAGAGCTAGAAATAACCAAGGAAATATATAAAAAAACCATTAAATTTTCTGGAGTTTCCTGTGGGGCTCCTAATTTGATATTGTTATAGCTGGTTTTTTAATCACATAACTAGGAAGAGCAAAATTTAAGTGGCTTAGAAATTGTATTGAAAACTGTTTTTCAAAAAGATTTTTACAGAAACAACTAATCTTTACAAATAACCTGAAATGAAAAAAAAACAGGTCTAGGAGAAGCTACTCCCTTTAAAGCTGCTTTGAGAACAGTCCAATTTCTGAGTACCCAAGAAAAGAAGTTACTAGGAAAATCATGTGACTGAATGTAGAGGCTGTGCTTTCAGAAACCAGATGACTGACTGAGATATCCAAGTCCTAAGATATAATTTGTTGATGAAACAGACAATGGGGAAAGGTTACTAAGAAAGAAATTGAATGTTCACCTTTCCCTCTCATTCTTTCCCCATACCCAACTGTCCCTGTGAAAAGTACTTGCCAAAAGAGACTACAAAGGATTTTTCATACAATCTCTCTCTCTCTCCTCTCACACTATTCCCATCATGGTAAAACATTTATGTCTCATAAAGAACAATCCTTAATGAAGTATTTAGTCCCTCCACATCTTTTTTAGTGTGGTGAGACAATATTGAGAGCTGGATAGATTTGATCCCACTCAATAATTGGCACATCAGTTAGTAATGCTTTAAGGAAGTACTTCTCCATGAATCAAAGGGGGGATGAGGAAAGTAAAACTATTCTGTATCATTTAATGATTGATTTTATTATATAATTGACTCTATTCTTTATTGCTTCGCCATTTTGCCTACCCATTTTTTCTGTTCTAGGGTAAAGATCAGAAATTTAGTTTCCTCTTCAAGCTAGTTCAAAGACAGAAAAGAAAAGTTACCATTCATGACATTGGACCCTTGGATATCTGCTTGTTGTATGTAAGCCCCAACCAACTTAACCTGGTGCCATTTCCCAAAAGACATGTCTTCTTTCTTTGCCTCCCCCTTGGTGAGAGGAGGTTGAATTTGCTCAAGGGAACAGCAAACTGGTAGTACTTATCTCTTCAACAAGATTACAGGAATTAGATGAGTTCTATAAAATAATTAATAATTCTTATTTTAAATTAAATTTTATGTTTATTTTTAGTTTATATCATTCATTTCCATAAGATTTGGAGTTACAAATTTTCTCCCCATTTTTCCCCTATCCACCACCCCAAAACATCAATCCCACTGTATATACCCCCTCCCCCAGTCTGCACTCTCCTATAACCTCCCCCATACACCTCAGACTTTCCAGTAGGATAAGATGGATCTCCATACCCTAGTGCCTTTATATCTTATTTCCTGGTTGCATATAGAAATTAATGTGTGTGTGTGTGTGTATGTGTATTCTTTTTTAAAATTTTTAATTAATTTGTTTGTTTCCTTTAGTTTACAGGATTTAATTCCACAATTCCTTGAGGTTCACATTTTGTCCCCCTCCTTTCCTCCCCCCCCCATGGTGGCATATAGTCAAGTATAGGATCTGTAAATACTTTCACATTATACATTAGTCAGGTTATAAAGACAAGACTCATGATGGAGAGAAATGTGTGCATCCAGAGAAAGAACTAGGAAGAATTGAGTTTATAAGCAGGTGGAAGCAAAATACCTGATCTTTTTCCTTCTCTTGTTTGGTTTTATGTCCTCTTTACCATTTTTCATTCCATCTGATACAGTAATGTATATTTTTAAATGTTAGATTTTACAACTTTGAATCGAGATTCTTTTCCTTCCTCCCTCATCACCCAACCTTACTGAGAAGATAAGCAATTCAATATAAGTTGTGCATGTGTAGCTACCCAAAACATTTCCATAGGGAATATATTATGAAAGACTGACTATAATTCCGTCCATCCTATCCTAACCCCCCTACTTTGAATCTGTCCCTTTTCAAAAGGTTTGCTTCTAACTACCCTCCCCCCCCAACCTACCCACCCTTCCATCATCCCCCTTCTCATCCCCTCTTCCTCACTCTTCTGTAGGGCAAGATACCCAACTTAGTGTGTATGTCATTCCCTCCCTTAACCAAATTCAATGAGAGTAAGGTTGACCCATTCCCTTTTGCCTTCCTGTTCTTCCCTTCCATTGTAAGAGTTATCACTTGCCTATTCTATATGAGATAATTTACCCCATTCTGTCTCTCCCCATCTCCTCTCATTATATTACTCTCTCACCTCTCAATTTCACCTTTTAAATATCATCCCTTCCTATTTAATTGATCTTGTGCCCTCTTTCTATGTATACCTGTACATATATACACACATTCACATATGTGTTCATACACTCATATACCCTCCTATCTAGTCATATATATGTATGTATATATATATATACATTTATATTCCCTTCAATTATCCTCATACCGAGAAAGTTTCAATTATTAAAATTTAATTCAATTATAGAAAAGTATCAATTATTATAAAAGTTCCAATTCTCGTTTTTCCATGTAAGCATGTAAATAGCTCAACTTTGATAAGTTCCTTGTGATTTCTTTTCCCTGTTTACCTCCTCATGCTTCTCTTGCTTATTGTAGTTGAATGTCACATTTTCTACTCTACTTGGGTTTTTTCATCAAGAATGCTTAAAAGTCTTATATTTCATAGAAGGACCATATTTTCCCCTGAAACATTATACTAAGTTTTGCTGGGTAGGTGACTTTTGGTTTTAGTCCCAGCTCCTTTGAACTTCAGAATATCATATTCCAAGCCCTTCAATCCCTTAATGGAGAAGCTGCTAGATCCTGCGTTATTCTGATTCTGTTTCCACAATATTCAAATTGTTTCTTCTTGGCAGCTTGTAATATTTTCTCCTTGATCTGGAAACTCCAGAATCAGGCTACAATGTTCCTAGGAGTTTTCTTTTGGGTATCTTTTTCAAGAGGTGATTGGTCAATTCTTTCAATTTCTATTTTGCCCTCTGGTTCTAAAGTATCAGGGCAATTTTTCTTGACAATTTATTGAAGGATGATTTCTAGGTTCTTCCTTTTATCATGGCTTTCAGGTAGTCCAATAATTTTTAAATTATCTCTCCTGTATCTATTTTCCAGGTGAATGTTTTTTCCAATGAGATATTTCACATTGCCTTATATTTTTTTTTCATTTGTTTGGATGTGTTTAATAGTATCTTGATTTCTCCTAAAGTCATTAGCTTCCATTTTCTGCAGTCTAATTCTGAAGGAATGATTCTCTTCAGTGAGCTTTTGAGATTCTTCCATCTGACAAATTTGGCTTTTTAAGGCATTCTTCTCCTCATTGACTTTTTGGGCCTCTTTTACCATTTGAGTTAGTCTATTTTTTTTTTTTATATTTTTAAGCAATCGGGGTTAAGTAACTTGCTCAAGGTTACACGGCCAGGTGTTTCTGGGTGGGTGCGAAGTGTCTGAGCCCGGGATTCGATCTCCAGGTCTTCTCAACACTGGAGCCGGTGCTCTTACTTGCTGTGCTACCTGGCCGCCCCAAAAGCTCTCTACTCTTTTTTTTAAATTTTTTTTTTATTTTTAAAGCAATCAGGGTTAAGTAACTTGCTCAAGGTTACCTGGCCAGTTATTTCTGGGTGTGGTGCTGAGTGTCTGAGCCCGGGATTCGATCTCCAGGTCATCCCAACACTGGAACCAGTGCTCTTACTCACTGAGCCACCTGGCCACCTCTAAGTTAGTCTATTTTTAAGATATTACTTTCTTCAGTCCGGTTGTTGACTTTCTTTTCATGATTTTCTTGCATCATTCTCATTCCTATTCCCTCTTTTTATTCCATTTCTCTTACTTCATTTTCAAAATCCTTCCTAAGGTCCTACATGAATTGTAACCAGTTCATATTTTTCTTGGAAGCTTTTGGTATGGGAGTTCTGACTTCATTGTCTTCCTACCATTCCATGCTTTGATCCTTTTTGTCCCTCAAAAAGGAATCTAAAGTTGGATTGCTGTGCTTGCTTTGCTTGCTCATAACACCACTCAGTTACTTGACTTTTGAGCTCTTTGCCACAGTAGAACTCTGGACTGGGGTTTTCACAGCTGCTGGAGCTATTAGGAGAGTACCATTTCTGCAATTCCCACATGTTCTGACCCACTGGTCACACACCTCAGAACTACCACCGAAGAACATAATCCAGATCCAGGCAGGTTAACGCAAAAGCAATTACCCTCTGAATGGTTGCTTGGCCCCCCTATGATCTGCAGGCCACGAGCTCTGAAACAGTTATGTGGAGGTGGCTGCAGGGCCACTGCACCGCCACTACTTCTAGGTCTGGGGGCAGGGGCCAGACCCCCTACTCTGTCCCTCCCAGTTACAACAGATTTCTACACTTACTTCTCACTTTTTCTTGCATTTATGTGTTGATAATTCTGGAAACCACCACAGCTACTGGTGATCCACTCTCCCCAAGTCTGCTGCAGATGCTGGTGAGTGCTGCCATGGGGCTAAACCACAGGCTCACATGGGGCTGGACTCAGCTCCCAGTGCTCTGTGATAAACCCTTCTTATCTGCCTGCTGGGCTGCCTTCAGAGGTAGACTTGTTTCTCTCTGTCTGTCACTTTGTGCATTCTGTAGCTCTAAACTTTGTTTAGAGTCATATTTTATAAGTATTTGTGGTAGTTCTGTGGGGAGTTCATGGAGTTTTCCTGCTTTTATCTTGACTCCACCCCCCCCAATTAATGTTTCTTAACTGACAAAGAGGGCATAATTAATCACAATTGAATGCCAATTCACTCTTCTCAATATAGCCAATTATAATGTTCACCAACTACATAGACCCTTTACTTTTCTAAATGTCAATAAAGAATTTTTCCCCTTCTCATTGGAGTTACTGACTTTAATGAGGTGACCAATTTGACCTATATTGTTAACAGTGATATATGTGTGTATGCACACACACACACGTATCACTTTTAAGAAACTAATTTTGCTCAGAGATGTACCTCATTTACCATTATTGAATTGACTCCTGACAAATGATAGAATTAAGGAAAACTTTATTTGGACATTCCTTAGAAAAGAAGCCAAAGGGGAATTTGAGCTTCACAAAGTGACTTAATTATTTCTAGAAAGATTCTTCTGATGTTACCTCTATAGTCATGAAAATGTCCCTTCTTAATCCATTTTTCAATCCTCTAAATGTTGCTTAATTTGTAACATTACTTAGTTTACCTATAGTTTGTCTAATCGTGTGTTTTCTTAATGAATGTATGAGTTTGTTTCTGTTTAACTAAGTTTGTTCAACTTTCATGACACTGAAGAAACTATAGGGTTATTAATCCTCCTTTTCATATTTTCACATCTTAAAAAATACAAAATTGTAATATGTAAAACAAGTCTCTGTCTCTTTGATGTAACTTTGTCTATAAAAAGCTTCATTAGAATGCCGATACAGGTTGAGGGTTATTTTCTAAATCTTGAACCTACGCTCAAGCAGAACAAAACCAAGATTTTTAACCTCTATAGTTTCTACATTGTGGTAGAATTATTAAGATATTTTGCATTCACACATCATCTCCAACCCAGAACCCAAATTGGGACTTGCCCCGGGGTGGACATTTTAAAGGGTACCTGAGGACAGTGACTCAGAACATGCTTCTTCATCCCACCTAGGCAGAGGGCTCATTCCATGTCATATTTATTTCCTATATTTAGTGTCTAGGAAACATTTCTTCTCCCTCCTCCAAAGTAGAAGCAATTGAAATGGATCACATTTATCCCAAAAGTTGAGTAAGAAAAGACCTCTCTCACTCTGCTTCTTTCTACAGGTGGGAGCTATTCAGAGGTGTACAAGATCTAGTTCAAATTGATTTGCAAGACCAATTGTTAAAATTTCATTATGAGTGTTTATACCTAGGAAATTGGCAAACTGCAAATCAGGGCTAGATTTACTGTTTTGTTCATTATCTAGTCTAAAGAAAGTGATAAAGAAAATGTTAAGAAAGATTTCTATGATATTTTAATTTTATCTTCTAGATCTCTTCTGGCCATATCATGTGTCCTGAAGTGACTTGATAGAAGTGCATAGTAGTTCTGAAGAAGTTCAACATAAAATGTTGTGGTTGGGTTAAAATGAGGGGGAGTTCACTGTTTTGGTATGCTGGAGGGAGATCTGAAGGACTCCTGAGAGTCAAAACCCATTATTAATTTTTCAGTTTCAGCATTTACACCTAGGAATTAGAAATTAGGACTTGATTTATTGGGTATTTTTTATTGTCTTAATTTAAGAAAGTATTAGTAATGGAGATTAAGCTTCATTCCCCCTAGCCTGATTATAACCAGTTCACTACTATATTTCTCTAGAAACATTGCTTTTGCTCATGAGAAGTGTAGTAGAAAGGTGAGAGAATGAAATCAGCAGGGACTTGAATGAGTGGAGACTGAATGATGATGATGATGATGATGATGATGATGAAGTAACAACAATCATACCAATGAGATTTGTATGACACTTAAAGGTTTATAGCCTATTTTATATCTATTATATCTGCTTGGCTGTGGAAAGAAATAAAATATTATGCAATCTCTAGGTCACTGTAAGAATCTCTCCATGCTGACTGAAGTGATATACTTAGTCCATTGTCATTTTTTTCTAGAACCTTTTGCAGAATGTTTGCATCAAATTTCATTTGGACCCCCTATAAATACAGAATCCTTACTTTATTAGTTCCTTCTCACCTTCTAAATACATAATCTCCTTGAAATTCTTGGCTTGCTTTTTCTTGTCTTCCTAACTTTGTAGCTTGTTTTACCTTTCTTTCTGATGCCTTCCTCCTACTTCCTTTTCTTTTCCTCCTTTTCCTCCTGCTCTTCCTCCTCCTTTACTACCTCCTCACCCCTTCTCCTCCTTCATCTTTTTCCTTCTCCTCTTTCTCTTCCTTCTTCTCTGATATTTTTCCTATTGCCTTGCCTCCTTAGGCCCTTTAACTCAAGTCCTCCTTAGATTATTCTTTGAGTCAAGTCTTTCTTCAGTCCACAGATTTCTCCTCTTTTAATTTAACTCTCTTCCCTTATTAAGCTCTAGCTCTTCTAATCTTACTAAAGTTTTCCTTCTTTTCCTTTAATTTTTTCCCACATACTCCCAAACTTTTCCTTTGAAATTTCAGTCTTTGGCCTTCACTATTCCAAAACTCTCCCACACTTCTTAAGTTCCTGTCCTTCTGCTCAAAACCTTTATTCATACAGTTTAATAAAAACTGGAAGTAGAGTCATATTAAAATATGTTTTATAGATGAGGAAACAGACTCAGGGAGGTTACCTGAAGTCACATGTTTACTAGGTTTTAGAGTCAGGATTGAGACTCAAGTTTTCTGACTTCAAGTCCACTTTTTTTTTAAATTACATGATGCTATCACCCTTTGCGCTGTTTTCAGAGTACAGAAAGGCAATATTAATTGAGTAGATGGATGGCAGTTTTCAACTTGTGCTAGAGGTTATACTAGGAATTCTACATGGATCCAACTTACTGTGAATTTGAAGTAAGTGACTAGAAATTAACAGAGAAGCCATACTTTGAATGAAGTCAACATGAGATGACAGAAACAACAATGGATATGGAGTAACCAGGCTCACAGTCAAATAACAGTTTGTCTAATTACAGGAATGTGAATTTTTATAAGTTGTTTTGCTTTTTAGGGCCCCTGTCTTTTGTTGTTGTTTGTTTGTTTATTTTCCAAACAATAAGATGTTAGAATAGAAAATTTTTAAGGTTACTTTTAACTTTAAATCTATTATCCTATGATTCTGTATTGAGTAGGAAATTCAACACTTTAAATAAAGATGAGAAATAGGTTGAAGGCACACTAGATTCAGAAGTCAATGACTATAGTAATCTATTGTTTTATAAACCCCAAGACCCTGGATTTTGGGGTAAGAACTCACTATTTGACAAAAACTGCTGGGAAAACTGGAATATAGTATGGCAGAAACTGGGCATAGACCATTATCTAACACCATATACCAAAATCAAGTCTAAATGGGTGCATGATCTAGGTATAAAGGTTGAGACTGTAAGCAGTCTCCTAAAACATAGAATAGTTTACCTATCAGACTTGTGGAGAGGGAAAGACTTTATGACTAAACAAGAATCAGAGAACATTATAAAATGTAAAATGGATAATTTTCACTAAATGAAATTCAAAAGTTTCTATACAAACAAAACCAATGTAACCAAGCTTAAGAGGGAGGTGGGAAATTGGGAAAGAATCTTTACAACCTATGTCTCTGACAAAAGACTCATTTCTAAAATATACAGAGAATTGAGTCAAATTTATAAGAATACAAGTCATTCCCCAATTGATAAATGGTCAAAGGATATGAACATGCAGTTTTCAGATAAAGAAATTAAAGATATCTATGATACATGAAGAAATGCTCTAATTTACTATGGATTAGAGAAATGCAAATCAAAACAACTCTGAGGTATCACATCTCACCAGTCAGATTGGCTAAGATGACAAAACAGGAAAATGACAAATGCTGGAGAGGATGTGGGCAAATTGGAACACTAATGCATTGCTGGTGGAGTTGTGAACTGATCCAGCCTCTCTGGAGAGCAATCTGGAATTATGTACAAAGGGCTATAAATCCTTTCATCCACATCCAGCAATATCACTCCTAGAGTTATATCCCAAAGAGATCATAGAAATGGGAAAAAGACCCATATGTACAAAAATGTTTATAGCAGCTCTTTTTGTGGTAGCAAAGAATTGGAAATTAAGGGGGTGCCCATCAATTGGGGAATGGCTGAACAAGTTGTGGTATATGCATGTTATGGAATACTATTGTGCTAAAAGAAACGAGGAGCAGATGGTCTTCATATTTACCTGGAGAGGCTTAAAAGAACTGATGCTGAGTGAGAAGAGTAGAACCAGGAGAAATTTGTACACAATTACAGACACAACATATGTATGATGACCAACTTTGATAGACTGGACTCTTCTCAGCAATGCAGTGATATAAGTCAACCCCAAAAGACTCATGATGGAGAAAAATATGTGCATCCAGAGAAAGAACTAGAAAGAACTAAGTTTATATCCAGGTGGAAGCAAAATACCTGATCTTTTTCCTTCTCTTATTTGGTTTTATATCCTCTTTACCATTTTCCATTCCAGCTGGTACAATCCGTCCTTATAACCTGACTAATGTATAATGTGAAAGTATTTACAGTTCCTATACTTGACTATAAGCTGCCATGGGGAGGGAGGGGAAGGAGGGTAACAAAATGTGAATCTCAAGGAATTGTGGATTTGAATCCTGTAAACTAAAAGGAAACAAACAAATTAATAAAAAAATTTTCAAATAAAAGAAATAGGTTGAAGAGAAGGGAGGATCTCTAAAGGATATAGCAAGAGCTTGATGAAATTGATTAGTTCATAATTTCACCTTCAAGAGATACTATGTAGGAGGAATTGAAAAAATATTATATATTCACCTTGGACATTGAAGTAGAAGAAGCCTGTAGATATAGTGGATAAAATGCTGGGCCTAGATTCAGGAAGATCTGAATTTTAATCCAGCCTCAGACACTTGCTATGTGTGTGACTAGCTGGAAAAATCACTTAACCTTGGTCTGCCTCAGTTTATTTAATTGTAAAAGGTAGATAATAATAGCATCTACCTCTTAGGGATGTTGTGAATATCAAGTGAGATAATATTTGTAAAAACTGTTCAGCACAGTGCCTGGCATACAATAGACTTACTATTTAAATGCTTATCCCTTCCCTTATTCCACTTGAACAACCCGAAGTTTATGGGGTATCTTTTACTGGTTGCTTTGCAAACTGCATCTATCTTTCCATCTTGCTAATAGAAAGGCTAGGTCCTTTTATTCAGGAAGAGATAGGCTTGCTTCCCAGAACTGCTGGAAGGCCCCATTTACTGCAAACATTCATTTGGTTCACTTTTGGGATTTATAGAAAACAGATTTTGAGAGGCTTAAGGCAAAATTCAGCCTTGCACAGTTACCTCATCAAGAAGACTGCAATCTTCTTAAGATGCTACCTTTCAACAACAGTTACATCCAATTACACACACAAACACACATGCATGCATGCACATAGATGCACACCCTCATGCATGTGCATGCATGTGTATATGTGTATGTGTGTGTATAAAATCTTTATTAGTAACCTACTGTGCATGGACTTGAGAAATTACACTTAGAATAATCTTTAAAAATTAGGAAACTTCCATTAAACCATGCAAATCTGAAATATTCAGCCTTTATTTTCTTAAATAAACATGAAATGCATTTAATTTACATAGATCTTCAAGGAAAACCACTTTTGCTTTTCCATACCCAGCAGAAAGTAGTCTTGCTTCATTGATCTCTGAACAAGTATTTTACCTTGAAATAACATAAAATTTGCTATTTTTTCAGGATCCCAGTGTATGTTGGCAATATAATTAGTATGGTAATCAGAGGCAGTCAATGAAACATAAAAAACAATTACTTGTGCCTTTAAATTGTTTGTCACTAAACAATAAAACTTGAGAAACAATGACAAATACTGTTTACCCAGACTACTCTTCAGCCCAACATCTTCCCATGTAGTTTCACAGAAGGAAAAAAGATCATCCATTCATCTCTGTCTATGATTTACGTTTGTAAACATTCTGCTTATGGCAAAAAGCCAAAGCAATACTAGAGGTCTTCCACTAAAGACAAGACATTTTTCTTGTTATTTCAAATAGGAGAGTTTTATTTATTTATTTGTGGGGTGAGGAACTTTAATACATCCATGTGTACATATGTGTGTGTATATAAACATATATGCCTGTATATAATATATGCATATATAATACATATGCATATACACCTACATATATGTGTATGCAGCCATGCATTTACTATGTGATGCTATCAGCATCATTTTACAAATGACAGAACTGAGGCCCAGAGAAGTGACTTGTCCAAGGTTGCACTTTTAGCAACCTGAAGAACTAAAATTTGAACTCGTCTGTGACTCCATGTGCAGCAGTTTTCTCATTGTATCGAGCTGGTTGAAGGAGGAAGGAGAACCTTAGCTTACTATTAGTGAATGATACAGGGAAATATAACTGAAAGTCTACAAGGCTGGTCATATGAATGGTGGTCTGATAACTTAGAGGGTCAAGTGGAGTGAAAGTTCTTTACACACAGTCAAAGCTGGTCTCCTGTCTCTGGTATTAATGAAAATTAATGTTCCCTGGTATTAATGAAAATTGTAGGCTACCTTTGTATTCTATGGTGTGATTTGCAGAGCTTAGAATTCTCCCAAATAGTTATCTGCTAGGCGGACCACAGTATATGTGACGGAAACAGGGAAGAAGTAGGGGAGGCATCCATAATTAGCAAAGAAAGGTACAAAATTAAACAATTGAAGTAGGTGAACCACTAAGTGTAGCAGTGTTTTAGCTCGCAGGGGAGATTAGAGATGTTGTCAGTAGTAGTATTTGTACCAGAGGAAAAGCCTATGTGACATAATCTATGAAACTCCTGAAGATCTCAGATGTCAGGTTTGGTGAGGGGGTATATATGATCTGTTAGGATAAGGGTTCCTTGTGACTTTATTAATCTCATAATTTTGGTTGTTGTGAGGATGGATATAGGATGTCAGCTGCTCAGTACTAAAGTTTTCATGATATAGTGTTTGCCAGAGTCGGCTACTGCTTGGTCAATGAGGTCAGCAGTGCCAGAGACAGGATGAAGAACAGAATGTGATCTGCTTTTATGCTAAGTGAGAGTAAGGTTGGGGATCACCACTGATCAGCCATGGAATCCTGAAAAGCACTAGGAACAAAAGTAAGATGTTGACATCAAAGGTGAGGGCTTTTTCATGGTTCCTCACATGGAGATATAGATAAGAGTTATAAGCTGGGGGTGCTCTTCAAGGTCATAGGATTATAGAACTAGAACCAAAAAAGACATCAAAGGTCATCTGATCCACCCTAATTTTATAGATTAAAACAAAACAAAACAAAAATTGGGAGCCAAAGAAGGTAAAGGAATTGTCCAAGGTCACATGGTCCAAGGTGAGGTGGAATTTAGACTGAGATCCCCCTGACTCCAAGGTCAGTGCTCTTTAAACTGTACCACAAAGGGCATTCCTCTCTTCCCACTTGGCTAAGGAAAGTTGTGACTTGGTCTCCTATCTCACCTGGATTATAAACATAACAGCCAATCATAGGCTGGATTATAGTATCAATTGGCACTTAAGTTTTAACCTGCTCCTTAGGAAGCCTGAATGTTCTCCATTCCCAGGGGTTCGCCATATTGGTGCTAGAGTTGGTGTAGACATCTGATTGGCATCAGTCCTAATTCAGCTTGGAATCTTTGCACCCAAATGATTCAGTAGTCTCAGTCTCCCCAGCAACTGAGTCAAACAGCTGGATGGAATAGCAGAGAGAGCATATGATATGTACTCAGGAAGACTTGAGTTCAAATCTAGCCTCAGACACTTATTAGCTGTGACCTCGGGTTAGTCACTTAACCATTGTTTTCCTCAGTTTCCTCATCTGTAAAATGGGCATAATTTTACCTTCCTCAGAGGGTCATATGTGATGATAGCTGTAAAGCACTCAGCATGCTGTCAAGCAGTAAACACTATATAAATGTTAGTTGCTACTACTAGTAGTACTAGTACTACTACAACTGCTGCTAGTTACCAATGTGTGCTGCATGCCGCTAATTCAAAGTCACCCATCCTAGCTTGGTGGTCTGATTTTGGAATCCACGCTATTTCAAACCAGAATGCTTAACCCTGCAAATGTCTAAAAGCCTTAAAGCAGAATTTCACCAGAAGACACTGAATCCTTGGCCATCCTATAAAGATGGCTGCTTTCATGCTATGAATCACAAGTGGAATAGGCCAATTGGCCTCCTTGCTATTCCTTATACGTATTGTTATATCTCTTCTCGTCCCATTTGTACTGACTTCCCATAGTACACAGAATGTACTTTCTCCTCACTTCCACCTCTTAGAACTTCTGAGATTTGAAGTCAATTTCTCTGACTCTGGAACTAGTGTTCTTTCCACTGACAGGGAGATACCAATATATGGAGAGAAGATTTAAGTGTAGGGTGGAGGAAGAAACCAAGGAGAGCCTCAGGAAAGAGACACAAGGAGGTTGAGAAATAGGGATGATGAGGGAGTTCATCCTGGCCACATGGTTCAAATGCTAAACACATGCTTGCCTAAAAGACTATTTTATGGAGAGTTCACAAAGGGCAAGTGCTCACATGGTGGCCAGAAGAGTAATACAAGGACACTCTCAAGGTGTCTCTTAAGAAATTTGGAAGTGATTGTATGACATGGGAAACACTGGCACAGGATCACCCAGCATGGCATGCCCTCATCAGAGAAGGTGCTATGCTCTATGAGCAAAGCAGAATTGAAGTAGCTCAAAAGAAATACTAGATGCACAAATTTAGAGATTCCACTCCAAATGTTCACATGAACTATTTGTGCTCAACCTCAGGTAAAGCATTCTAAGTTCTTATTGGTCTGATCAGCCACAGTCAAACACGTTGTAACTTGACTCTAACATAGTGATGTCATGCTGTTCCTCTTCAAGAATAAAGGACAACAACCAGACAGACAGATGGATGGGTGCATAGATAGATGAAATATTTATTGAATGTTTACTACATTCCAAATACTGCCCCAAATTATGAGAATATGAATACAAGCTAGTAAGATAGTTCCTAACCTTATGATTATATTTTAATGGGGTAGGGGAAAAGAGAAAGGAAAGCAAAAGTGAGTTGAAAGGAGGAGAAGTTGGAAGAAGGAAGCAAGGTGTGAATGAGATCAAGCAAGACTGGGTCTATCTTGAAATAATGATCCCAGTAAAGAAGTCATCAATCAGGAGTACATGTCATTGGGGCACAGTTCTCTAAGAAAGGAAGGGGTTGGCAAGTGGACATAGTATGGCATAGTAGAAAGAACACTGGATATAGAGGCAGAGAACTTGAATTATAATCTGAGTTCTGTTACTTTGGGAAAGTAATTTCATAGTATCACAGATTTAGAGTTGGAATAAATTTTAGAGGTCATCTCTTCTGACATAATGACTTTATAGATGAAGAAATTAAAACCTATAAAGATTAAGTGACTTACTTAATGTCACATATCTAGCATGTGTCAGAATCAGGATTTCTATGTATGCCTTCTCAATTCCCAAATCTGGGATTCCACCCACTACATATTCAGCCCAAATAAGATGCAAGTTATTTTCCAGAATTAAAAATGATCAGCAAGAAAACAACAGCCACGTAATTCACCTATACAGAATAAACTAACAAGAATAGAAATGTCAGCAGCTCCCCTCCCCATTTTTATTGATCTTAATAGACATTATTATAAATCATGCTTTTAACTCTGAATTTTGAAAGGTAGCTTTAAAGAGTCAGCATCAAAGATTTTTTTTTGATGAAGGGAATACTTTTGTGTGAAGACAAACACATTTAAATTCATTATAATATGATATTCTTCCTGCAATATTCCCACTACTCCTTAGTGAGAGGAAAGAGGGACTAATGACATCCAAAGGAATCTACCGAACACATTAATACCTGCTATGTACAAGTGATGGTGGTAACACAAAGCCAAAAAAAATAAAATAAGATAAAAGCAACACAATCTCTGACCTCAAAACCCTACATGTTGCTCAGGGAAGAACCATTGCAGGCTTCTGTGGAACTATACAGGTAGGGACAAAGGACCAATTAGACAGAACTGGTCACTCTTGATTGGTAGGGTTATTTGGATTAGAAAAAAAAAAATAATGCCATGGGAGGAATTTGATTTGGAAATTGGGCAAAGTCCTCCCAAGGGGAGATAGGTGGCACAGTGGAGAGAGCACCCAGCCTGGTGGAGTATGGAAGACTCATCTTCCTGAATGCAACTCTGGCCTCAGACATGTACTAGTTGTATAACCCTGGGTAAGCCACTTAGCCCCATTTGCCTCGGTTTCCTTATCTGCAAAATGAACTGAAGAAGGAAAAGGTAAACTACTCTAGTTGTTTGCCAAGAAAACCCCAGAAGGGGCCACAGAATGTCAAACATGACTGAAAACAACTGAACAACAGCAAAATTCTCCCAGTATATGTGCTACTCAGAAGGGCCTTGGTTATATTTAGTGGGATGATAGGATAAATAAAGCTAGGGATGTGACTTTTCCCAATGATTAAATAACTATCATTCTTCATGGAGTCCTGTCTGATACAGAAAAGAATTCAGGGGAAACAAGAATAGAGAAGATTAGCAACTTAAAGTAGTCTAGCAAAGGAGTGGTCACATGACTTTTCACACAATTATATTCCTAGCCCCAGTACTTAGCATTCCTGTACGTATGGGCAAATCATTTAAATTTTCTTAGCCTCATTTTCCTCATCTGTTAAATTGGGAAATTATGTCACTATTTACCAACCTTATAGTAATATTGTGAATTTCAAATAAGAATCTATGTAAAGTACTAAAGTTAAAGATCTCTATACATGTTAATGACATCATTACTTATCTCATAGGGATATACCAGGTGAAGTCATCTATTAAAAATAGCTAAAATTTAGGTAACAATTTATGGTTTGCAAGGCACTTTAAAATATCATATCATTTTGTCTTCACAACAACCTTGGGAGGTATTATTGTCCTTATTTTCAGATGAGGAAATTGAGGCTGGCAGGTTAAGTGATTTGCCCAAGGTCTCACAGCTAAACATCAGAAGTTGTATATGAACTAAAGTCTTTTTGATTCCAGGTTCAGCTTTCTTACTATATCAACTAGCTGTAAAGTACTGGAAAATGACTAAGAATTATATATTCCTCAACAATAATTTCCAAATACTGCAGCTTCTGATGATGGTACCATAAGTTTGAAGGTAAACTCAGAGTAGATCTGAATACAGATGAACTCTTGATATATAGGCTCTTATAGAGTTTATAGTAGCATCATAGGTGAATGTGGGCCAACTGCTGGATGTGTAAAAGGACTGGATTTTTGTGGGGCTTCTCTACAAATGTGACTTATCACTGGTTACATGGATACTGACATATTTTAGATTCTGGAAATAAAAGAAACATTGAAAAATTGTCATAATATCATATTGGTAAGTTACTTCAAATTCAAAATAATGATGAAATCTTTGGTCTTAGAAATCACCTATTAATAGAGAATAATATCACACTCTGTAGCTTCATGTACTCAAGCTCATTCTAATATGAATTCTACATTAAAATTAATCTCATTCTACATAAAAACTTTTGAATTATCTATTTCAAATAGGTTATGAAATAAAAGTTGTTGAAAACCTTTATATCTTATCTACGACCAGCTTTCTATCTGGACCTTTCCAATCATTTGCTATGCAGTTAATTTACATAACTTAATTTTTGATATTTATAATTATTTTATTCAAGTTCATCTTTGTCAAATTCTGCCCACTGTTTTAGCTTGTCAATACTTTTTTGAGTGGTGATTTTGTTATCTAATAGGTTGATTTTTCTTCCCAGATTTATATCATTTGCAAATTTAATAAACATATCATTTATGTCTTCATCCATGATAATGATTAAACTATTAAGCAGGATAATGCTAAAGACAGAACTCTGTGGCACACCACCATGTACCTCCCTTGAAACTATTTGTTGGACTAACTAATAATTCAAAAACCTACGCCCACTCTCCTCTATCTTGTCTATAAGTATAGTATGACAGGTTTTGCCATATGTATTGGTGAAATCTTGATATTCTATCACTAAGATACTTTCATAACCTAATAATCCTGTGAAAAAAGAAATGATTTTATTTCCTCAAATGGTAAGAGGATTTATCATGTAATTCCTTTAATAGAGAATATTTCCTCAAACCTTCCCCAAAGTTATTTTATATACACACACACACACACACACACACACACACACACACACACACACATATATATATATATATATATATATATATATATATATATATATAAACATTTGATTTTAAAACTTTCCATTCCAGATGCATTCTCTTCCTCCCTTGTCACCCACCATTACTGGGAAGATAAGCAGTTCAGTATAGGTTGTACATGTGTAACTAAGGCAAAACAATAACATAGTAGATATATTGTAAAAGACTGACTATATTTCCCTCCCTCCTATACCACCTCTCACTTGTTCTATTCTCTAATTTGATCCTGTCCCTTTTCAAAAGTGGGTGCTTCCAACTTCCCTTCTCCCCAGCCTGCCATCCCTTCTATCATCCCCCCTCTTTCCCTCTACTCTGCTGTAGGGTGAGATACCCTATTTAGTGTGGATTTCATTCCCTCCCCAAGCCAAATTCAATAAGAATAAGGTTGACCCATTCCCTTTTGCCTTCCTATTATTCCCCTCCATTGTAACCATTTCCCTTGCCTCTTCTATATGAGATAGTTTACCCTATTCTGTCTCTCCCCATTTCCTCTCATTACATTCCTCTCTCACCTCTTAATTTCACCTTTTAAGTATCATCCCTTCCTATTAAATTCATCCTGTGCCCTCTATCTATCTATACCTGTAAACATATATACACACATTCACAAATTATTCATATGAACATATACCCTCATACATAGACACACATATATATTTCTATTCCCTTCAACTATTTTCATACTGAGAGACATTTTGTCAGTTACAATTATTGTTTTTCCATGTAGGAATGTTAATAGTTCAACTTTGATAAGTTCCTTATGACATCTTTTCCCTGTTTACCTTCTCATGCTTGTCTTGCTTCTTGTATCTGAATGTCAAATTTTCTATTCAATTATGTTTTTTCATCAAGAATGCTTGAAAGTCCTCTATTCCACTGAATGACCATATTTTCCCCAGAAACATGATGCTCAGTTTTGCTGGGTTGGTCATTCTTGGTTTTAATCCCAGCTCCTTTGTCCTCCAGAATATCATATTCCAAGCCCTTCGATCCCTCAGTGTAGAAGCTGCCAGATCTTAGGTTATGCTGACTGTGTTTCCAAAATATTCAAATTGTTTCTTCCTGGCTGCTTGAGATATTCTCTCCTAAATCTGGGAATTCCAGAACTTGGCTATAATATGCCTTGGAGTTTTCTTTTGGGGATCATTTTCAGGAGGTGATTGGTGGATTTTTCCAACCTCTATTTTTGCCCTCGGGGTGTAAAACATCAGGGCATTTTTCCTGGGGAATTTCTTGGAGGATGATTTCTAGGTTCTTTCTTTGATCATGGCTTTCAGGTAGTCCAATAATTTTTAGATTATCTCTCCTGGATCTATTTTCCAGGTCAGTGGTTTTTCCCATGAGATATTTCACATTGCCTTCTATTCTTTCATTTGTTTGGATCTGTTTAACAGCATCTTGATTTCTCATAAAGTCATTTGCTTCCATTTGCTCCAATATAATGCTGAAGCAATGATTCTCCTCTTTGAGCTTTTGAGATTCTTTTTCCATTGGGAAAATTTGGCTATTAAAGGCATTCTTCTCCTCATTGCCCTTTTAAGACTCTTTTGACATTTGAGTTAGTCTGTTTTTTTAAGGTGTGATTTTCCTCAGTCAGGCTGTTGATTCTCATTTCATAATTTTCTTGCATCATTCTCATTTTTCTTCCCAATTTTTCCTCCATTTGTCTTATCTGCTTCTTAAGGTCCTCTATGGCCTATAACCAGCTTGTATTTTCTTTTGAAACTTTTGGTGCAGGAGTTCTAACTTCACTGTCTTATTCCTGTTCCATGCTTTGCTCCTTTTTGTCCCCAAAATAGGAGTCTAATGTTGGAATCTTGTGTTTGCTTTGTTTCCTTTGCCTGGTCATGTCAGCCCTCAGTCACTTGACCCCTGTGCTTTTTGCCATAGTAGGACTCTGCCACCAGACAGGTGAGCTTTCATCCCAAATGCTGGGGTTTTCTCAGCTGCCAGAGGTATTAGATGGGTGCCCTCTCTGAGGCCTCCACATGTTCTGGCAAGCTGGACAAACACCCCAGGACCTCCACCTTAGACTGCAATCCAGATGCAAGCAGGTTAAAGCAAGAGCAAACACCCCTCAGACTGGTCGCTTGGTCCCCCTATACTCTGCAGGCCAGGAGCTGAAGCTGCCACATAGCGCTGGCTGGCTGTGCCAAGTGTCTCAGTGGTTTCTTGCCTCAGGAGCAAAATCCCATGCACTCCTACTTACTGGTTCCCAAAGTCTATACTGTACTGACCTCTCACTTGGTCCTTTGCATCTATGTGTTGATAATTCTGGAAGTGGCCATAGCTGCTCCTGATCTGAAGTCCCTCTGGCCAGCGGCTTGTCAGACCTGCCCTGGGACTAAAATTTCCAACTCACTGGGGCCTGGGCTCAGCTCCCAGAGGTCTGTGCTGGCTGATTCCTGTTGACCTGCAGGGCTGTCCTCTGTGGGAAGTTAGCTTCTCTTTGTCATTTTGTGGGTTCTGCAGCTCCAAGGTTTGTTCAGAGTCCCCTTTTCACATTGATTGGGGAAGGTGGAAGCCAGAGCCTATAGGAGGTCCTGCTTCTACTCTGCCATCTTGACTCTGCCAAAGAGTTATTTTTTGATGTGAGTTGTATACAGCTTCTGGAAAGTATACCTAAATGATGTATCAACAAACTGTATATACTGAATAAACATATCATATAACACATGCCAAATCAATATAATATAGTTAAATACAAGGTTATTTGGTATTTAGGTAGGTAGCACATAAAGTAAGGATGTTTAGCATTAATTATATTTTTTCAATACTTCTGTTGACAATGCTATGTGAAAGAATTGGTATTTATCTTAGAGACTCAAATGGCAATACATCATACTGCTCTTTTATTAAATTTCCCAGAACTCTTCAGCAAAAGGAAGATAAACTATTATGGTCCTTGTTTTATAGATGGGGTAATTGAAAGACATGTGGCTTGTCCCAAAAATATTCCAGTAACAGTTTTTACCACTAAAATGAAATTCAGAATTCTCTGAATCCATGAATTAAGATGATCAATCATAATCTTCTAAGCTCCATTGTGTCTTTTTTTTTAAATGACAGAATTTCCAGCTGAAAATTCTGGATATATGCTTAATTTTATTTACATAGCATGTAATATTGGGATTGGTGGAAATAGATACCTGGATTCTCTTCCTCAGGGCTGTTAAGGTAGCCAGTTACACAGTCAGATTTAGAATACATAATGAAAGTCCACCTAACAACAACAAAACCTTCTTGCATTGATTGTTTTTAGAGTGCCTAACTTTTTTTTTAAAGCAATCAGGGTTAAGTAACTTGCTCAAGGTTACACGGCCAATTATTTCTGGGTGTGGTGCTAAGTATCTGAGCCCAGATTTGATCCCCAGTTCATCCAGACACTGGAGCCAGTGCTCTTACTCGCTGAGCCACCTGGCCACCCCTAGAGTGCTTAATGTTTTGCTATTAGGAATGGCATATCTTTGAATGAAGAAAGTTGTTATTCAAGTGTCCTCAGATAAAATAAATATATCCTTATGAAAAGCAATGTAAGCTATTAATATGCATTCATACCTTGGTGGGAATCAGTTGATAAAATCCTTCCCAAGCCAACAGTTAATTTAAAGGGAATGGAATGTAAGAGACCTAAGGTTTTTTTTTGTTTTTTTGAGTGGCAATTGGGATTAAGTGACTTGTCCAAGATCACACAGCCAGTTTTGTGTGTGTGTGTGTGTGTGTGTGTGTGTGTGTGTGTTAAGTGTCTGAGGCCAGATTTGAACTTGGTTCCTCCTGACTCCAAGGGCAATGCTCTACTCACTGTGCCACCTAGCTGCCCCTGAGACCTCAGTTTTAATTATGAGAAAGGAAGAGAGTAAAATGTGAACTAAAAATTCTGTCATTGGAATATATTTTTAATACCTTCACAAGCTGACTCCAATCTCATAGAATTCCTCACTTGCTACAAGATGCAGCTCAAGTACCTTATTTATATGAAATGTTTTCTGATCTTCTCATCTGCTAGTTTCCACTCTCCACCTTCTCTCACTCTGTCAATTCCCTATGCCATACTGTATATAACCATATTCAGAGTATGGTTTCTGGCTTTTATGAGTATATAATCTAGTCTTGGAGGCAAGGCCTATACACATATGCAGATATTTATGCATATATTCTTATTGTTCAGTCATTTAAATAGTGTCCAACTCTTCATTACTCCATTTGGGGTTTTCTTGGCAAAGATCCTAGAGTGGTTTGCCATTTTCTTCTCCAGTTCATTTTATAGATGCGGAAACTAAGAGTTAACTAGTAACTCGAGTTAAGTGACTTGCTCAGGGTTACATAAGTAGTATCTAAAATGACATTTTTACTACATGTTATTGTTAAGTTGTTTGAGTTGTTTCCAACTCTTCATGACTTCATTTGATATTTTCTTTGCAAAGATATAGGAGTGGTTTGACATTTCTTTCTCTGTCTCATTTTAAAAATTAAGAAACTGAGACAAACAGGATTAATTGACCTGTCCACGATCATGCATCTAATGTGGCAATTTTGAGCGGCAATTGGGGTTAAGTGACTTGCCCAAGATCACACAGCCAGTTTGTGTGTGTGTGTGTGTGTGTGTGTTAAGTGTCTGAGACCAACTTTGAACTTAGGAAGTGAAACTTTCTGATTTCAGGCACAGCACTCTATCCACTAGGCCACCTAGCTGTCCTATGCATATACAAATTCATATAATTGTGTTTACACATGCACATGTGTATATGTATCTATACTATGGACTAGAAATTAAACACACCATATGTTAAAGAGTGTGATTATAAAGTAACAAGTTTGACTTTCACATGTGGCATATGGAATCAAAGCTGTGGTATATAAAGTAAGTGCTGTAAGAGTACTTTGGAAGAAGGGGACATCCTGTCAGGCCAGGGTAGTGCCTAATGAAGATTTTGTGGAGGAGATGGGGTTTCAGTCACTCCTCAACCTTTTTCTCGTTAGCCACTGCTAGAAAGAGATGCAGTGTGGTACAGCAGAAAACATCTTAGGATCCTAGTCAAAAGACCTAATGGAGCTGTGTTATGTTGGGCAAATAACTTGTTTGCCTAAGTTTCCTCATCTGTAATATGAACTGGAGAGGGAAATGACAAACAACTCCAGTATCTCTACCAGGTAAACACCAAATGGGGTCATGGAGACTCATACATGACTGAAACAATTGGACAACAAAACATCTAAGGCTGAGATCCAGCTTTGAGTATTATTAATTATGTAATTATAGATAAGTTGCTTCCCTTTATGAGCCCCATACTCTCCTTTTGTGAATTTCCTTACCTGTGAAATGTGGATAACCTAATCATAGAACCCCTTTATTTTATTGATTAGTAAACTGGAACTCAGTGAGGTCAAAGGAGATCTGCATGATGATTCACTTAAGAAAGTATCATCCTTGCCCAATTTCACAGACAAAAGAAGAAAGTGTCAGAGAATTAGGAAAGGCAAGCCAATATTTTCTAAATTAGATGAACTTTTAAAAGTAGTCATTCTTCTTGAAAATGCTGAACTTTGATACCACCAGTCTTCTCTCTTCATCTTGATCTCCTTCTATTTAGCTTTTCCTGACATTACTTCTCTTGATTTTCCTCCTACCTTCTCAGTCTCCTCTCCTGTATTTTCATCCAGGTCAACACCTTTAATTCCATGTGTTCCCCAAGATTCTGTCCCCTTCTCTTCTTCCACCGTGCTATTTTACTGGGTGATCTCATCAGTTCCCATGGTTTAAATTATTATCTCTATGCAGATGATTTTCAGATTCATTTATCTATCCCTAACCTCTCTTGTGACCTTCAGTCTGACTTGCCCAACTGCCTATTGAACTTTTTAAACTGTATTTTTCATAGACTTATTAAATTTAACATGTCAAAAATGGAATTAATTATATTTCCCCCCAAGCTTTTCCCCTTTCTTAACTTTTCTATTACTGTAGAGGGTTCCGCCATCCTCTCAGTAACCCAGTCTCACTACTTAGGTGGCATCTTTGACTCCTCACTCTCTCATTGTCCCCTCCCTTCCCCCCACAACAATTATCCATATAGTCATTAAAGCCTATCATTTCTACCTTTTTAACATCTTCACATATACCTCCCTATCTCATCTGACACTGCCACTACCCTGTTACAATACCTCATTATCTTAGGTCCCCACTATTGCAATAGCCTGAGAGTTGGTCTCCTTTCCTCAGGTCTCACCCCACAACAGTCTATCCTCCATTCATCTGCCCAACTGATTTTCCTCAGGTATAAGTTTGATCATGCTAACCCCCTGTTCAAACAACTCCAGTAGTTCCCTATTGCTTCCAAGATACAATATAATATCTGGTGTTTGACTTTTACAGCCATCCCTAACCTGTTCCTCTTCTACCATTCTGTCTTCTTTATCTTACTCCCTTCCACATATTCTGGGATCTAGGGCTATTGCCCTCCTTGCTGTTCCATCTCTTGACTCAAGGAGTTTTCTTTTCCCATCCTCCAAACCTGAAAGTCTCTCCCTTTTCATCTCCAACTCTTAACTTCCTTGGCTTCCTTCAGGTCACAGCTAAAATCTCAACTTTTGCAAGTTTTTCCCAACTACCCTTAATACTACTACTTCTTACCCTCCATTAACCTTGGATATATCTCTTTTACACATAGTAACTTATTTGCAGGGTGTCTCTCTCATTTGAATGTAAGTTCCTTGACTGAGGGGACTGTCTTTTCCCTTTCCTTGTATCTCAGAGTTTAGCATAGCTCCTGACACTTAGCTGGCACTTAGCAAATGCTTGTTGAGTCCCTGAAAAACTCCCAAATGATCCCCACCCCCAGCTCCAAGGAGAGCTACCCCACTTTCATGATCCATCAGAAGTGGATATTTTCTGTGAAGTCTCTTACTGATTACGATCAGAGGCAACACTCTAAGCAGCCAAAGAATTGCTTTGCTTCAGTAAACTTGGCTTCCTCAGGCTGGGAAACCTTCTCCCCAAAGACCCAGTTGCATCTCTGCTGATAAAATCCAAGCACAGAAGAGTCACAAACAGCTGAAAAGTTGCCTTCCTCCTGCAGGAATTTGGTCCAGAGGTTTGCAGAGTCTGCACAATCTCTTCCTATTTCCATTATCATGCTCTCTGTCTGCCCTAAGGGACTGGTAGTGATTTCAGCTTTGTGCCTGCATATCTCCCTACATTTTCAAC
>NW_027187273.1:2985293-2998732 GCF_028583685.1 Petaurus breviceps papuanus | reverse complement strand
TAGAAAAGACAAGAAAGGGAAAGAGAAGAGCAGTGAAATTAAACATTAAAAGGGAGAAATGTATTGGGGAGAAAGGATGGTGGGAAATAGGAGAAATGTTTAAGAAAAATGGAGGCACTATGGAGACCATGGAACTGGGAGTGGGGAAAAGAGAAAAGAAAGAAAAAGTGAGGAAAAGAGTACAAAAAGCAGAAAGGAGGGGAGAAAGGTGGGGGAAGAAGTGAGGAATGGAGAATTAGGCGTCCTGATTTCACTTTATCTAGTGGCTTTCTGTGACTCAAATGAAGCTGTTATATATCTATGTGCTCTGTTAATACAAGTCAAACCTCATTAATTTGGACTACTTGGGAGAGAGGCCCAGATGAATTAGTCTAAAGTCTGACACATAGACTATTTAATAAGAAATACAGTTTTGTTACTTTCAAGCACACAGTGAAATTAGACTAATAATGTGTTGCTGGGCAGAGTTCTGTCTAATGCTACTTTAATAGAGTGGTAAGACATTAATTGCTTGTGTACAAATAAGTAAGTTAAAAGTATCTGAAAAATATGTTGGCATAATTGGGTCAAATCCAAACATAGTGGATTTTGTTTATATCCAATAATTCCTTTCTTCATAGACACAGCAAAGGGAAGCTTCCAACTTTGCTCCTGGGAGATAGCATGACTTCAGAATTAGTGGGGCTGAATTAATGACCTTGGATTGTATATAGGTCAGAGCTCTCCATGCTAAATGGCTCAGACACAGTTGAGCAGAGTTCACTTCTTCTGTATTTTAAGCCCTTCTCCCACATTTACCCTATCTTCTTTCCTTCTACTTCATAGTCAAACCCTTCTGACTCCTCCCAAGGCTGCTATTTCTATAGAATATATTTTTCACCCTGTACTTACTGTGTCCACCTTTCTTGCATCCTTTTCATAAAAAGGATAGGTAGCAAATGCTTTTCTAGGACAAGACAGCCCTGAATGAATTTGGGAAGACCTTCAGAACCCCCTTGTTCATTTACATTTCTCAGAGGTTTGATATTGGTGCCTTCAGCTGCTCAGTCCTTTCATTGAGGATTTACGTCTTGTTGGCCCCTTCAGATGTCAAAGCCCACCATAGAGAGTTCTTTCTCCCTCTATAGTGCCTTTTAGTTGGTATCGCTCTCCTCTAGCCTCAATCAAAACCTGCTCAGAGCCTCTAACATTGGGGAAAAAACCCCAAGATACAGAGGAGGCTTTTCATCTTTTTAACTCTTTTCTTCCTTAGACAAACACATCCATTTACATTTTAATGGAGTACAGTGACATAACCTGCCAAAATAAATCTTTTATGGTGGGATTTTAGTCGCTATTACAAGTGGTAGAGAAACAATGTGTTAGTATGGAGTGCGGGGAGAAGATAGCTGATTAATTACCCTCAAATTACATCAGACAAATTCTCACCAATTATATCTATGCATAGAATTCTCCATTTTATCATAGAACTTACAATTCTATAAGTCCTCAATAGGAACTTATTTCTTTACTTAAACATCATGTTAATGTATTCAGATACCTACTTATTCTTTGTAAAAGTTAGCTCTCAAAGTTGATCGCTTTTTCTTTTTTTAAATGATTGTTTTCTTCTGGCCAGAGATATTGATGAAAACATTTTTGGTTAAACACTGTCACTCTCATGCTCAGTGGGAGTGTTTCCTGGGATTCAGTCTCGTCAGGGAATTACATTGAAGAGAAGTGATTGCTTTCAATATTCAATTAGAAAATTCCCTCAGTTTGGACTGGAAACTGAAGATTTTTGTGTTAGTTTTTGAAAAAATTTTGAAGGAAGATAAAAATTGTCCTGACAATAGTCCCAGCATCCCAGTTCTACCACATTTTCTGCCCCTTAAAATCCAAAGGCAACACAATACTCTTAAGCACCATTCAGTCTTCTAACCCCTTCAAATTCAGATCTCATAAAAGGGTGTTATTCTCATTCTTGGGACCTTAAAGGTCATCTTATCCAACCCCTTCACTTTATCGGTAAAGAAAATGAAATTCAGAAAAAATTAAATGTCTTTCCTAAGGTTATACAGGTAATAAGTAACAGAATCAAGTTTTGAACTTAGGACCTTTGACACCCAATCCAGCACTTTTCCTACTGTACTATAAAAGTTCCTCTCAGACATGTTGGAGAAATTTGATTCAAACACGAGGGAAAGGACTATGGTAAGTAAGGTCAAAATGAAAGAGAAAAGAAAAAATAGTTTAGCTCAAATGGAATTTATATGTAGAATGAGATAAAATAGGAATAGAAGGTTAGTAACAGAATGGGATAGCTAAAGAGGAAGTGAATTGGCACAGGCGATAGTGTATTAGACCTGGAGTCAGAAAGACCTGAGTTCAAATGTAGCCGCAGATATTTACTTATTTGTATGACCCCAATCAAATCATTTACCTTCCATTTGCCTCAGTTTCCTCAAGTGTAAAAGGGATAATAACAGCACCTACCTTGCAGGGTTGTTGAAAGGATCAAGTGAGGTACTATTTGTAAAGTGCTTAGCAAGGCACCACATAAATATTTATTCCTTGCCTTCACCTTGAATATCAGAATAGAGTTTCTATTTTATTCCAAAGGCAATGGGGAATAAGTAGCATCAGGAAACAGGCGAGACGTTTTTTTCCAGGGAAGTGGGGCTCTCCTGCTCTCACTGAGACTATACCATATATACAGCTGCCTTTGCTGCCTATGAATAAATTTAGCTCTGAGAAAGTTGAAAGTGAGAATGCATACTTAGATAGCCCATCACTGCTCTGTAATTTTGAATGTGTTTTGTTATTCCATGCCTTTTTTCTTCTAAAACTTTAGTGATATGCTAAGTAAAATTCAATATGTTAAACAATTTTAAGCAGAAACCTATGAGAAAATATTTCATGGATCAATTGTCCCTGCCATAAATTTTACTAGTAGGTTGTGGGGAAGGTAAAATACTCAGGTTTAGTAGTCACTACAACACAGTGACATAAATGGACTTAAAAAAATTAAAAGACAAGGAGCAGGTATATAGCTTGTGGAACTATTCAGTAATTCCAAAGACAAAAATATCTAGCGTATTATTATACAGTATTATTAGACTTGGAAGAGTTTTTAATATATTGATCCTCACAACAACACTGAGGGGGGAGGATGGCTGTTATCAGTATCTCCATTTTACAAATGAGGGAACTAAACCTGAAAGAGATTAAGGAGCTCTCCTAGGGGGCACACAGGTAAAATGTATATAGTAGGATTAGAATTCAGGTCTTTCTATCTCCAGTACAACACTGTATACACTATGCCACACATCAGCTGTATCTGATTTATGATTAGGAAATATCTGATGAGAGAATTGTAAAAAGTTTTATCTTCCTGAAAAAAAAAATCTGTGCCTATATACCTGTTATGTGGGATACAAAAATTATGAACAAAAAGGGTGTTTTATTCAATTTTTTTTCTTCTTCACAATAGCCAATAGCACAAATTAATAGCATGTTAATCTTAATCCTCACCTTCTATGAGGCAATTAATGTAATGGTTACTGAATAAATGAAGATGATAAAAATGAAAAGGTTGTATTCTTCCTTACCAAAAAAAGCAAGATAAAAAAATCACACTTTTCACCACTTGTAAGTGGAAAATATGTAAAATAACTGAAAGAAATATGTTAATATCAGTATCTTAGTTAGAGAACCTACTGAGATTGTAAAAGTCCTCATTATGTGAGATACATAAAAAATTGGACACCTTATTATATTTTTACATTCATTATTCTTTTATTGCTTTACAAATGTAGTTCCTAAAAGCCTAACTACACTAAAAGCTTCTTGAAGGTAGAAATTGAGGTTTTTTTTGCTATCCCTCATAGAACCTAGCTCAAGGCAGATGCATAAGAGATACTAAAGATTTGGTGACTGTCAGATTAGACAAGAATCACAGTCTATTGTAGTTAAAAGGGACATTCAGAGGTCATCTATTCTCTCTTCTACCTTCATATAGGAGAAATGGAAATGTTTAGTACTGACACAGATATATTTTGAGAGGGGCATCAAAAAACTATAATGTGTTCAGGAGAGATCAAATAAAATGATGAGGACCCTTGAAACTATGTCAATGTTTAATTCAATTCAAAGAAAGAAAATGCATAAATTAAGTACCCACTACATGCAAGGTCCTACATTAGTTCATGGTTCTAAAAAGAAAAAAAAAGAACAGAAGTAATCTTTGTTTTCAAGCAGCTCACATTCTTCTGAGATGATGGGTACAAATATAGCATGTAAACAGATAAATACATTTAAAAAAACCTGAAGAGTCACTAACATCTGGTTGAAAGATATGATAAGGAAAGACTTCATAGATGAAGTAGAACATAAGCTAAGTAAGTCTTGAAAGAAAAAATGAAAAAAGGGGGTTGAGAAGGGAGTGGGCTTAGGCAGAAAGGATGATCTGTGCAGAGAAATGGAGACAGAAAATGGAATGTCATGTTTGAGGGACATAGTAGTATCAATTTGACTGGTATGTTGAGTGCACAAAGGGGAGAAAAATCTTGAAAGATATGTTGGAGTTAGGTTGAAGAGGGCTTTAAATGTCAATGCAAGTAGTTTGAATTTCATCCTAGAGGTAATAGAAGTCCTTGGAAATGATTGCTGGTTTGGCAAGTTATTTGGGTGATAGACTAGAGAAGGGAGAAACTAAAAGCAAGTAGAGTAATTAGGAGAAAGATGATGGGATCTTATTGTAAGTAAAGGATGAGTGAGAGGGAAGAGTGAAGATGAACTCTAAGGTTTTTAACCTAAGTGAAAAGAGGGACTATGGCATTCTTCACAGTAAAAGTGAATCTAGAGAGGAGTGTGGTTAAATGAAAGGTAGAAAAGAGGGGGAAAAAGAGGAAGGAAAATCAGATACTACAAGCAAAGGAATTTAAGAATACTGGTTCTTAATCAACAGAAAGTGAACAAATGTCCAGTTATTACAAACAAGATAAAATACAGTCCAGAACAAGTCTAGCAGATAAGGCAGATTATTCTAAGCCATAAGTTATGAAACCAGAGGTCAGCATAGCTATTGTTTTCAAGACTGCATTTATCCCAGGGTCTTGAGCAGAGCTTTGCTTGCAGTAGAGTTTAAGTGACCCCAGACATGGGGCCTAGAGGGTTTCCCCTTCAGGGAACGACCCTATTCATTGTACTTGGAAGAACTGGGTGGATATAGCATGTTGAAAGAAGCTGATTCATTTTTACTAAATGTAAAATAATAGATTGAACTGTCTTTCTCCCTCAGTAGATAATTATTACAGGAATCATGCTCAAAAATCGTTTTTGTTTAGAAGAACAAACATGAGCTGGAAGAATAGGGAGGCAGAGAAAACTGCAAATAAAACTGCTGCAAATAGCTAATCATTTTGCCAGAGAATGTTGCTACTGCTTATTTCTTATATTGGTGTCATCTAGAAGTCAGCAACTGTAACCCTTTCCTCCTTCATTCCCATTTTCCTGAATCTACTATCACCCATCAGAGTCAGTGCTCAAAGCAGTTTTTTAAGCTTTGAGGGTGATCTGGCTGTGAATAAGTTTTGTGTAGGGGTTTTACCACCGATCTCAGAGCCACTAAAGGTGTCCAAAGCTCTCAGAACAGAAAATTCATTCCTTGTCACAGAACAGGCCAATGAAGTTTACCCTTATAGACCATAATGAGGGGGCAGACTTAATTTTTAGGTGGTTTGCAAAGTACATACTTTTATCGTAGCTAATGGAGAGTTATAGAAAGAGAACTCATTTGGGAGTTAGGATATTTAGTTTTTTGATTTGACTCTTTCACTAAGGAGTTCTATGACATTAAGAAAGTAACTTCAACCACTTAATGCCTATTTCCCTTTTTGTAGAAAGAAGGGGTTAGATTAGATCTTTGTCAAGGTTTTTTCTATTTCCAAACTCCTATAGTTCAATTGTTCACTGTCTGTCCCTTATTTTTTTGTTTTATTAAATTTATTTGTTTACTTTTAGTTTACAATATTTAGTTCCACAATCCCTTGAGTTTCAAATTTTCTCCCCCTTCCTCTCCTCCACCCTTTCCCCCATGGCAGCATGCAATCTAATATAGGTTCTACAAATACCTTCACATTAAACATTAGTCAAGTTGTGAAGAAGGATTATAACCAATGGGGTGAATAATGAGGAAGAAGGAACAAAACAAAATGAAACACAAAAGAGAGAGAGCCAGTAGTTTTGTTGCAGTCTACATTAGGCTCTGTAGTTCTTTCTCTGGATATGGGTATTCCTTTCTATCATGAGTCTTCTAACCTTGTACTGCTGAGAAGAGCCCAGTCTATCAAAGTTAGCCATCACACATATGATGTGTCTGTAATTGTGTACAGAGTTCTCCTGGTTCTGCTCTCCTCACTCAGCATCAGTTTATAAAAGTCTCTCCAGTTTATTATCAAGTTCATCTGCTCCTCATTTCTTGTAGCACAATAGTATTCCATTACATTTGTGTACCACAACTTGCTTCGCCATTTCCCAATTGATGGGTATCCCCTAGATTTCCAATTCTTTGCCACCATGAAAAGTGCTGCTATGAATATTTTTGTACATTTGGGTCCTTTTTCCACTTCTATGATCTCTTTGGGATATCATCCTAGAAGTGGCATTAGTGGGTCAAAGTGTATGTGCTTTTTTATAGCCCTTTGGGGTTAGTTCCAGATTCCAATGTCTGCCCCTTCTAGGTTGTAATAATATTTTATGGATTGATAGCCATCATGAGTTAGGATGGTGGGCAAACAATTGTGTTGCAATGGATTGGAATATGATGAAAAGGTTTGACTTGACTGGAATAGGATGAAAAGGAATAGAATGAAATGGACATCTATCTGTCCTAGTTATTTCTATCATTTTGTGCTACAAAAGGCTCATATTTTCCCTAATCACACACAGAGCATCTTTCACCAACTACTTCCACTAAAATTTAATTTGCAATTTTGTCATTGATTTTAGGATTCCAAATTTTGGCACCAATCCTACACCATTATTCCATATCCACCTGTTATTTGTTTTTCTTTTTTTTAATTAATTTTTTTTTAAATTTTGGAGGGCAATTGGGGTTAAGTAACTTGACCAAGGTCACACGGCTAGGTTTTTTTGTATGTGTGTGTTAAGTGTCTGAGGCCGGATCCAAACTCAGGTCCTCCTGACTCCGGGGCCGGCACTCTACTCACTTCTCCACCTAGCCGCCCCATCCTATTATTAATTTTGAAAAAAAATACTATTTTCCCTACTGCTCAGGCCCATCACTTATTAACAATGTAGTACTCTTCACACAGATAGTGTCTCTATTTTTCTTGGAATAAGACACTTTTTGAGTTGTTTCATGCTTTGATTTTTCAAGGGTTTTTTTTTTTTTTTCCCACTATGCTATTTCCCTTTTCCTACTCAGTTTTCTTTTGTTTTATATAGAAACCAAAATCTCTGGTCACTTTATCCATCATAATTCTGCACAAAGTATCTGAGGGAAATTTTCTGTTTCACATAATGAGTATAGGATCAGATGTAATCTCCCAGATATTCATTTTCTAACTAACATATAAAGCACTCTATTGTATTGAGTTTTATCTGGTTGACCCTAAGGTCTTTAAAGAAGCTTCATCACCAACCCCAGAGTCACATAAAATGCCAGTGTCTTCCAGATCAGGGAGTATAATCCCAGCCATAAAAGTAGGCCTGGGGGAATAGTGTAGTTAATGCCAATTAGCAAGCATGGAAGGAATTAACATAGATGGAGAAAAAAGGGATATAGTCTAATTTATAATATGAAAAGAACAACCAGAATACTTTGCTGGAGTCAAATCAAAGAGTTTATCCTTGTCAAGAAACCTGGAGGGCTATGTATAAATTGGGAAAAATGAGCAAAAAAAGTAGTCCAGCTGTTACAGAGGCACCAGAAACACAAAGGAGTAAAGAATACAAGGAATTTATGGGTAATGGCTTCTCATAAAACATTTCCACTTAAGGCACTTTTTTTTTTAAAAAACTATGACATTCCTTGTACACCCCCTCCTTTCTTAGATACATAATCACTGTATTCAATACCTAATGGTTAAGTATAATAATTCAGGGTATCCTGAGAAACCAAAGAACAGTGCTGGTCCTGGGTGAACGGACAATGTATAAGACATGATACCTCTTTAAGGATGGCATAATAGTTAAAGTGTTGGATTTGTCATCAGAAAGAGCTGGATTCAAATCACACCTCTGCAACTTGCTAGCTATGTGACTATGGATAAGACATTTAGCCTGTCAGTCTCAATATCCTTATCTAAGAAATGAAGAAAATAATTACCCTAGAACCTAACTCACAGGGACGTTGTGAGACTCCAATAAGAAATAGTGTGTAAATCTCTTTGGAAACTTCAAAACATCAAGATAATAGCAGACCATTATTTTTGTTGTTATTATTTTTGGTTTTAAAATTAACAAACATAGGGTTGGCAAGATAGTACAGTGAATAGAGCATCAGCCCTGGAGTCAGGAGGACCTGAATTCAAATCCAGCCTCAGACACTTACTAGCCATATGACTTTGGGAAAGTCACAACCCCAATTGCCCTCCCTTCCCACCTCCATAAAGGAAAAAAGTAAACATAATCTATTTGTTGTCTAAAGCAAAGAGTGTCTTTCAAGTAGAATTATAAACAGTTCATCTCTCTGAGCCTTGGTCATTACATCAAGAAAGAGAGGATAACAGTACTTGTGAAATGCAAGTTTAAATTTCAGAGTCCCAAAGAAGCCTGATGTAAACTACCTAATGACATTAATTAGTTTAAAAAAAACAGGTGAAAAAAGACTTCAGAAAATGATTAGTTAGTTTAAAAAAACAAGATTCATGCATTGGCATAAAGCAAAAATGCAGACTTTAACTGGACTGTCACTCAAAGAATTTAATGTCACTGAGCCTTTCTGTTAGCTAACTTTGTCAATGACAGTCTCACTGGTATCTCCAGTGGATGGCTAAAAAATTTTAAATGAATTTCTGTGATGTAATGTTGGGATTTAGCTAAAATACGTTGAGAATAGTTTCTAAATGATGTTAACTGGGACAAATTTGCATAGACCTTCCTATAAATGCATGTAATTTATATCATGCAGTTACGGGAAAGAAAAACACATGGTAAAAGTATACACACACACACACACACACACACATATATATATAACGTTGTTCTTCCTTCATGATTGAAAAGGATCAATGACATCAGAAATGATATCTTAATTTGCGTGTGAATTGGATTTAAGTGAGACAGTATTGTTCAAAGTCATCAGCCTCACTTTTTTCCTGAATCATCTATGTCTATTGTCAGGGCAAAAGTCAAGATTACTAGCCATGAACTAGGATTCAGTGGGTGAACTTGGCATCTTTGATGCCTTATCAAACTCTAAGCACTTCACAGTACCTGCTTCAGTCACCTTTATGACTGTTTGAACAGATGGTTCTCATCTGTTCGTTTTTCTGGGGAAAGTTTACTTGATTGGGATACATCCCAAACTCACTGACAGGTTTGAGTCCTGTTATTATCTATCTTTCTCTATGTACATATATTTATGTATATGTATACATACAGATAAACATATTTCTAATATATGCTATAAAATTTATAATGCATAGCATATAATTATATATGTGTACATACATTTTATATAAAGTATATAAACACATGTATATTGTACATATTATATGGAATATATGTACATTTTATATATAAGTATACATTACATATATGGATATGTATATCCTATGTGTGTGTATGTATACCAACACAGCACACCATGTATATGGATATAATACCATGAAGTTTAGTCATTATTGCGAAAGAGGGGAGAGGAATATTAAAGGTATTTATTTATGTCTTTAGGGTTGGTATATACATGACTACTTCTCTTTTAAAACAAAACTTGTGAATAGTTATCAAGTGACTGTATTACAGTTTCCTATCTTTTAATATACATTTATTGTGTTTTATTCCCATTGTTTTATTTGCCATCTATAGCTCTGTAATGTTAATGTGATTTAAGATCTTCTCCTGACCATTCAATAGGCCTCATATGGAACCCATTAAGGAAAGCTTGATTAGAGGAGCCTTGCTTGTATGAAGGCTTTCACACCTTTTTCTAATTTCTAATTAGGAGCTGAGTCAGGAGGGTTGTAGTGTGTTCTAACTCTGAGAAGTGTATATATACTCTGACTTAGTATTTTGCTTTGAGGGCTTGCTTATGAGAAGAATCTTGTGATTCCCTGGTTGAGATTCTGAGTGGCTGTATGTTCAGAGCTTCCTGACTGCTCAGATGTAAAGGCTCTCTCAATCCAGGGATGTATGTAAAGTGTGTAGTTGATTTAGGCAGTCAGAGCCCTGTCTGTTGGTCTTTATTTCTCTGCTTGTATTTTCTCTGTTTGCATTTTCTCTGAAATTTAGGGTGCTGATTTTTTCCTTGAACTAGTGTATGTAATTTTAAAAATATTGTTGACCCCTTAAACATCTATCTTTCCTAGTAAAATGGATATAAGAACCTGTGCTAGCAGCCATCTTGGGTTTGCTAGTGTGGTTACCACTACAAGGTCTGACTACCATTTGGGCATGCTAGCACTTTTTGGTAGTGATGTTTCTAATAGGGCTGTGATACACAAACTTTCTTTCCTTAAAAATAATATAAAAATACCTTATATTATTAATATATATTATAAAGATAATATAAAGAAACTTTTTACACTCACACACACACACACACACCAATACCAAGCAGGAAATTAAATAGTAACAAAGAATGCCTTTAAAGTAGCTAGAATACTGAACTTGGAATGAGAAAGACCCAAATTCAAATCCTACCTCTAATAGTTATTAGATATATTACAACCTTGTTATGGTCAAATCATAACCTCTCTAAGTCTCTTTTTCCTTACCTATGAAATAAGAATAATATTAGTAGTATACTTAATCATGGGACTGTGGTGAAGTCCAAATGACAAAACATACATAAAAAAACTTTGAGCATGTTAACATTCTATACAAATCAGTTATTATTATTGTTATGTAAATAAATATATAAGTACAATTCCCTATTTTTCTTACTAATCCTTAATTGTTAGAGATGCAAGACAGGTTAACCACATGCCCATGATTAATTTTTAGTCAAAAAATATCTTTATTGACATGCAAATAGCTATGAAGGTACTGTGCCATTGAATGTTTTTAAATATTTTGTAGAAATTCTAACACACACATATCCAGAGGGGAAAAAATGGCACAAATAACTCAATTTAGCTAAAAAAATTTTTTTTAAAGCAAACCACAACACTATGTCAAAGACTACCATATGGATTTTTGGTGCAACACATTTTCTTGAGTGAAGTGGTCCATCTCTTTCAATTTGGCTTCTTCTTGGAAATGGTGGGTAGAAGAGGAAAGGGGAGCAATAATAGCAAGGGAGAAAATATTTTTTGTCCTGCAGTTAAATGGAAATAGAAACACACTAAATTAGCAACATCTTATCTTTCTTCCAAAGAACTCTGAAATTATGGTTAGCACAAATTAATTTCTCACTGTCTCTGACAGCTCAGCCCCCAATCAAAATAGAAATTCTCTAGCAAATTATAGTTGCAAAGGGACTTGCAATCCTTTTTAACTCAGTGTTTCTCATAAACCTTATTTTTCTAACAAAGGCACTATAGGCTAGGGGATAGAAAAGGCTCATGGCCTATTTCCCCTTACTGTATAAAATGCATCTTTTGTTTTTCATCATGCCAGTCTCCTCACTCTTCCTAGAATTTAATATATACACATACATACACACAATAAACATATACATATGTGTGTATACACACATACGCACATATAAAATTTCAAATTGCTTTCCAGAATAGTTGGACACATTCACAGATTTACTAACAGTGCACCAATGTGCTTGCTTTCCCACAACCCCTCAAATTTGTCATTTTTGCCAATAGGATGAGTATGATGTAGAACCTCAAAATTGGCTTAATTTACTTTTTAAAAATTAGTTTTAGCTTGGAGTATTTTTATTTGAATATATACATATATATACACATATGTACACACATATATGTATGTGTATATAGACTTGTTCATATCCTTCAACTAGATCTCAGTTGGGGAGTGGCTCTTATTCCAATAAATTTGGCTCAGTTCCTTATATATCTTGCAAATGATGCCTTCATTTTTTCCTGTTATTTATTTTTCTTTCAATTTTAGCTTTATTAGATCTGTTTTTTAAATATTTATTTTCTATAATAAAATTATCCATGTTATTTTCTGTGATTTTATTGCTTGTTTGTTTCTGAACTTTTCTTCTATTCATATGTGGTATTTCCCCCCATTTTTCTTACATTTGTTTATCTATATCTAGAATGGATATCAATTTAGAGGTTATCTAGATATTCTTCATGATAATTTCCCTGCCTTGCCAGTTTGGGAAGAGATTGGTAAAGGATCTTGTTAGGCAATAATTATTTTAGCACCTAAATACCTCCAATTACCAGATGGTTTTCTGTTTTCTTGAGAGTGAGTCTTCATTTGTAGAATGGGCAAATGGGGCATAGTTCCCAGTTAGGTTAATCTGAATTCCACAGAAAGATGTTGCAGTCTGGATAGTAGCATTTTTGTGATAGGGCAAAAGAATAGTGTATTGGGTAAACTCAAGACCTTGAGAGAACCTTGAGAGAGCTCATGGGGATTAAGCTAGACTAAAGGAACTTCAGTTAGAATAATAATATGGCAATTTGGGGGTGGGGGTTAGAGGAGTCTTTACTTAGTAGTTTTCTTTTATAAATACTTATTCTTGGCCATTTCAATATATTATTCTTCCTTTTGAATAAACCCTAGTAAGTGAGCATTTGTTACCCAAAATGTAAATCAGTGATATAAAAAGGCAGAGGGAAGTATAGGGTCCTAGAATTAGGAAAGATAGAATTGTGACACTAGGGCAGTTAAATGGTGCACTGAACTTGGAACCAGGAAAACTCATGTTCATGAGTTCAAATCCCACTTCAGATTACTAGCTGTGTGATCCTGGGAGAGTCCCTTTTTTTCTGGGTTACTCATATGTAAAATGAGCTGGAGAAAGAAAAGGGAATCTACTCCACTATTTTTTGCCAAGAAAACTCCAATTGGGGTCATGAAAATTTGGACATGACTGAAATGACTGAACAATAACGACACTATCTTGAAAATGGAAGAAATAAGGGAAAGCAAATTTGTGATGTTTTAAGAAATTCTATGAGGGGCGGCCAGGTGGCTCAGCGAGTAAGAGCACCGGTTCCAGTGTTGGGACGACCTGGAGATCGAATCCTGGGCTCAGACACTCAGCACCACACCCAGAAATAACTGGCCGTGTAACCTTGAGCAAGTTACTTAACCCCAATTGCTTAAAAAAAAAAAAA
>NW_027187273.1:2960056-2985283 GCF_028583685.1 Petaurus breviceps papuanus | reverse complement strand
TTTTTTTTTTTATACTTATCTTCTCTACAGAAGATTTCTTCCCTTATTGAAGTATGATACAGTAGGACTAGCACTGGATTGAGATTTGGGAGAAACATGGTCATGGATGTGCATACAGGCTAGGCCAATCCTTCTCAGGAATGTCCTAATCACCTCCCTTTTGCCCTAAGTGGGCCCATATTACCACAGAGAAGAAAAATACACATGATAATGCATGTAATACCAGTTTGTTTTTTTGTCTGTTTTTAGGCATTAGAATGGTTCCTGGTATGCCTTGTAAAGTCTAGAGAATGCCTATGTGATTAAGTTTTTATTCTGTTATTTTCAATGAGTGATCCAGACAAGTCAGCTTCTCCTCTCTACCATCAGTTTCCTCATGTGTAAAAATTAGAATGAACTACATGATTTCTAAAGTTCTACTTGTGCCCAAACTTTCCCCTTATTTATTTTTCTCAAATTTCCTTTTAATAACATTTCCCCCTTATGGTTAATTGCTAACTCTTATTTTCAACTAACCCCTTTGTACCTCTCATCTTTTTTCAACTATTGTAGAACCTTGGAGTCATGGCACATTGGGACAGACAAAGCCATGGGCTTTTCATAAGGTAGTGGAATGGGTCTGGATTAATTGTGGATTAATGTCTTGGACATGAGTTCTGCCCTCTAGGCCTCCAGTTTTTTTTTTTTTTACCATCTTGCAGCTCTACTTATGAGAACCCTGGGGTTTGCTGTCTGAATTACTACAAGATCCTCTGGACATATGAATTTTGCCATCCTCCCTAATGCTACAACTTCCAGACTTTCAGACTTACGATCTGCCCTGTCCGATGTTCTTCAGACTATTTGACCACCTCATCTTCCCTTTTACTGAGCCCTATTATACATGTTTTCTCCTTCTAAAAGAGTATGTTCTTTAAAGAAATGCTTTTAAACATCACTAAACCTCAGTTTTCTGTAAAATGAAAAGATTGATGATCTTTGAGGTCCCTTCCAATTCTAGATCTATGATACTATAATCTTATTTTATGGGTAGCCCCAGTGATTAGCTCAGTATTTAGTATCTCACTCAAAAAAGCTTTGAAAAAAATCATTCATTTGTACGAGGCAAAATGTTGTTATCTCCTGTTTTTAATCTCCTCTTGTCTGCATTGGCCTAACTTAGAACTTTCTTGAATACGGTCTTGATAAATAATATCACATACTTATGTTCTGTCATATCCCAAGCTCCCAGAGAAAGAATAGATGAGTATCTTTTCCTTTGTTTGTTGAGGCAACATAGTAAGGGAGAAAAACATAGATTTGACATTGGAGGTCTACAGTTTTAATTTTAGGTTTTTTACTTTCTTTTTGTATGACCCTGAGTAAATTACTTTACTTCTCTGAGCCTGAATTTTGTTATCTATAAAATTTAAAAGATATAAAGTTGAAAAACTCTAAGATTCCTCATAAACCCCAGCATCTGGCTATATATATAAATTATTACTAAATGACTACTACTGGAAAAGCAAATTTTGTCTCCCTAGTTATCATAAACCATGTTCTTGCATCGTAGTCTTTTTTTTTTCTTTTTGAAGGGCAATTGGGGTTAAGTAACTTTCCCAAGGTCACACGGCTAGTTTGTGTGTGTGTGTGTGTGTGTGTGTGTGTGTGTGTGTGTGTGTGTCTTAAATGTCTGGGGGCAGATCCAAACTCAGGTCCTCCTGACTCTGGGGCAGCACTCTACTCACTGTGCCACCTAGCCACCCTCGCTTCATAGTCTTTTAACCATTTTGATTTTCTTCTTCAAATAACAGCTTCTTGTAGGGATGTGATTTTCCCTTAAGTTTATGGTGAGGAAAAAATTCAATATAGACTTACTGTTTGGTTTTGAGTTAAAAACTTTTTTTTCCATCATTCTGTATTTTCAAACCATATACCTTTTTGCTCTAAAATGAAAATCCTAATGATTCCCACTCCAAGATATTCTAGATGAAATACAGCATTTTATCTTTCCAAAAGCAATGTAGTGTAAAGCAAGACTATAAAGGATATCATCTCCCAAATAAAACAGCAAACAATCAGCCAAAGAGGTGTGCTCTAAAACAGCATTTCTCTAATAACTATTAAATATTCAAATCAACATCATAAAAACTTGAGAAACGCTTTACGAGTATCTTAGATGACTATTGTAAAATCATTAAATTCCCTAACTCCAAATCAAATGATGTTCTCTGGCCATACTATTCCAAGCATCTTCCAAAGCTGTACATAAATATTTTGTGGGGTAAAAAAATGACTCTGTGTAACACATACATTTTATGTGTGTGTATTTATATAGAACTCATCATATATGTATATATTATATTATATTTTTTATATTATATATATATAAAGAGAGAATATTGATTACAGACTATACTGTTGAAATACATGTATATGTATGGGATGTGCATTTTCCCACATATATTCAACTATATTTTATGGCAGTTTGTATGTGTATACATATATACATATACATATGTAGTATGCATGCATATGTCATGCATAAACATGCATACATGTATAAATATACATACATACGCATATAATATGCTATCATTGATGAGCAGCTAGGTGGCACAGTGGATAGAGTACTGAACCTGGAGTCGGGAAGACCTGAGCTCTAATGTGCTGTCCTAAATTTTTTAGTAGCTGTGTAACCCTGGAAAATTTTCCTAACCCAGTCTGCTTCAGTGTCATTATCTGTAAAATAAGCAGAAGAAGGAAATGACAAACCATTTTGATATTTTTTTCCAAGGAAACCCCCAAAATGGCTATGAAGAGGTGGACACAAATGAAAATGAGTAAATTGTAACAATGCATGAACCTCTAAGAGTTCCTGAGTTCAAATCCTACCCTTAACATTGCTTATGTGATACTGGCCAAGGTACTTAATTTCCCAAGTCCCCAGGAAGTTTTCTGACTATATTACAGTTATTGTTTCTTTGCATTGGTAAAATGAATGACTGATAAATAACAAAGCATTTTTTTTTGTTTTAAATATCATTTTAATTAAAAAGATTGAAACATCAAATCAAATTGTGATATTACAAAAATGTATAAAATGATTATAATTTCTGGAGAGCTTCCAACTTTTTTTGTCTTTATTAATTTGTTAATTTACTTTGAGTTTACAAGATTCAGTTCCCTAGTTCTTTGAGTATCAAATTTTCTTCCCCTCCCTGCCCCACCCCCATGATGGCATACAATCAAGTATAGGATCTGCAAATAGTTTCACATTAGATATTAGTCAGGTTATAAAGAAGGATTGTATCAGATGGAATGAACAATGGGAAAGAGGAAACCAAACCAAACGAGAAAAAGGAAGAGAGTAGGCAATTTGCTTCCATTTGCATTCAGATTCTATAACAAAGCATTTATTAAGAGCTTCTTATGTTCCGGGCCCTATGTTAAGTATTGGGGTTACAAAGATAAGGAAGCAAGACTCTCCTTGGCCTTTGGGGCATCCATTTGAATGAGAGAAGACAAGACTTTATGAACGTTACATACCCAGTGACATGGTCTGTGTACGACAAGTGATGGATTGGTAGGTCTGATTATTTCAGGATAAGGTAAACTTCACAGGGACCCGCTGAGGAAGTGGGAATGTCAGATTCCAGGTGGTTCTAGTGGGAGAAGCTTAAAGAGACTAGCCAGAGCAGCTGCAGTATGCTTTGTGAATGACTGGGAAGTTATGTGGAAGCCTAATTCTATGCATGGTAAAGTGAAAGTCACCTTTAAGTGATGGAGGTAGTTTTAATACAGAGAGTTCCCTATAGTGAAGACTGCACAGCTTTGGACACATACACACCATATCTATATCTAGTTATGTGTGTGTGTGTGTATACATCTATACACACAATCTATGTGTATGTATATTTGTATGTGTGGTATAAGGTATAATTCATCAAAGCTTGGAAACCTTTCCTACTAAAACACAGAAGCCACCAGATAGATCAGATATCCTTTGGGGTAATGAATGCAACTGTGCAGTGCCCTGGTGAAATGGATAGGGAATTACATGTAAATACAGATCAGCATCTGGACTCTAAGAAGAAAAGACTTGTCAAGTCTCAGTTTAGAAAACATGTCACTGCCATAGGCATCATGTCTGGTCAGCACAATCAATTTAAAGACAGGCTAAAATGCCACAGCAGAATTCTGGAGTCTGACTCGTTGTGGAAAATAAGACACCAGAAGGAGAGTGACAAGCTAGAAGGAGGAAACTAAAGAGAGGAATGGAGTGGAAATATGCCACTGCTTTTGGAACAAGAAAATTAGTTTTAAGTCCAGGCTCTTATTTACTGGGCAACTCTGCATGACCATGGGCAAATCACATTACCTCTCTGAGACTCAGTTTTCTTATTTGTAAACTGAGGAAGTTAGACCAGATAATCTCTGAAGTCTCTTTTAGTTCTAAATCTTTCGATCCTAAGAGTTTTATCAAGAAGCATGATAATTTTGTTGTAGTTACTATATATACAGGACTGAAGGAGCTGACTTGTCATGAAAGCCCATTTTCTTTCTCATTAATCCCCCATTCAAAAGTTTTTTTGTACTTATAGACCACAGTGAACACTGAATACCTTTTTGCTCCCTCACAATGAAAATCCTACCTGGAGTCATAGCTACTTCAAAGATAGTTATTCTGGTCCTTTAAAAAATGTGGAGAAGACCAAAAATGGTCTGTTTTGGTCATGCTCATATGTAGCTAAAGAATCAAGGAAAATTTATGTTATGTGGCTCAGAAGGAGAACAATTTAAATTCACTCAGGGTTTTGGGGTGGGGCGGCAGTCATTATATAGAAATGATAACCAGCCAGAGAATTTATAGTCAATGTGACAGTTGCCTTCAGGTATTTGATGGAAATTGTATAGATAAGAAGAATCAGACTTTTTTTTATTAATTACAAAACACAGCACTAAGAGAAATAGTTAAAAGTTTAAAAGTATATATTTATTTTGAAATTAACATAAAGAAAAATGTTCTTAATGAGTAGGGCTACCGAAAGCAAGTTGGCAGAATAAGGCAGAAAGTCACCTGAACTTTCACAAATTCACCTACAAACAGCAATAAAATAATGCCTCAGAATTAATTCTGGAATGGCAGAACCAACAAAAAGAAGGGGAGGAGAAACAGTTTTCCAGCCCAAGGCAACTTACAAGGTCAGCAGGAAAAACATGTCTCACTCAGGTTAAAGAGAGCACAGTACAGAAAAGCCAGTGTCCAGGCAAGTCAGCAGTAGGCCCTGTGCCCCAGCTAAGGTCAGTGACTGAGGGTCCATGGCCCTTGGGCAATACCATGTGAGTGGCCAGTCTCATTCCCCTGGAGTCTTGGCATAGCACCAGGACCTCATGAGCCCTGATGCAGCACCAGTCAAATGGTCATCCCCTCTCCCCCTTTTTTGACTCTAGAACTGGATCAGGTGAGCAGCCAAGATCTACAACCCACTACAAGAAGCTTGAGATAATTCCCCCTCCACCTCAGGCATAGAGCTTAACTTTAAAAGACATGAAAAAGGGTAAGAAAAATGAGAAAAAAAAAGAATTTTACTAAAGAGAGTTACAATTATGACAAAAAATCCTGAAGAGGATGACAATGTCCTCAAAGAGATACCCAGTAAACAACTACATGCTTTAGCCTAAAAGAAAAATGTGAATTCATCTCAGGCTCAAAGGGAGTTCCTGGAAGAGATCAAAATGGATTTAAATAAAAATCAAATAAGTAAAGTAGAAGAAAAATTTGGAAAAGGAGTGAGTGTGATGTAAGAAAATCAAGAAAAAGAAAGAGTAGACATCATGTTAAAAGAAGCACAAAAAACGGAAAATCATTTACAAAAATTCACTGAAGAAAACTGTTCCTTAATAAGTAGCATTGGTCAAATGCAAGCTAAGGCAAAAAACCTAACTGAAGAAAATAATTCTTTAAAAATAGAATTAGATAAGTGGAAGCTAATAACTCCATGCAACATCAAACAAATTCAAAAGAATGAAAAAAAGAAGAAAATATGAAAAATCTCATTGGAAAAACACCTGACATGGAATCTATACACAGTGGAGAATTTGTGGCCTTGAGGTAACATGTGGCCCTCTAGATACTCAAGTGTGGCCCTTTCACTGAATTCAAACATCACAGAAAATATCCCCTTAATAAAATGATTTGTTCTGTAAAACTTGGACCTAGAAGGCCACATGTGACTTCAAGGCTGCAGGTTCCCCATCCATGATCCACGAGATATAATTTAAGAATTATTAGACTACTTGAAATCCATGATCAAAAAAAATCTGATACATCATACTTCAAGAAATTTTCAAGAACTGTTCTGTTATTCTAGAAAAAAAAAAGGATAAAATAGGCATTGAAAGAATCCACTAATCTGAAAAGGATCCCAAAATTAGGACTCAGAAATATTGTAGCCAAATTTTATTACCCAGGTCAAAGTGAAATTATTGAAAACAGTTAGAAAGAAATAATTTAAATATCATGGAGTCACAGTCAGATTACTCATGATTTACCAGTTTTTATATTAAAGGATTGGAGGTCCTGTGAGAAGATATTCTGGAAGGCAAAGGAGGTTGGATTACAACCAAGAAACATCTACCCAGTCAAACTGAGTATAATTCTTCTGGGAGAAAATGGTCATTCGATTAAATAGAGGACTTTCAAGCATCCCTGATAAAAAGACTAGAGCTAAACCAAAAAAAAAAGATTTTCAAATACAAGCATCAAGAGAAGTATAAAAAAGTAAGCATGGAAGAGAGAACATAGGAAGATAATTCTTGGAACTCTTAAGGTGTATAAGGAGTATACATAGACAGAAGATATGTCTGTAAAGTGACTTTTGTAGAATATCCAATAAACAAATAATGGTATAAAATTATTACACTGGGAGTGAAGGGAAGGGAAAGGTAGAATGGGTTACATCATCTCACATTTCAGTGGAGAGATAGATGGGGATGGGTGGGAATCACCTGAACCTTGGGCTTATCAGAACTTACTCAAAGAGGAAATAACATACACAATCATTAGAGTATTTAAATCTGTCTTACCCTATAGGAAAGTAGGAAGAGGTGTAATTTAAAAAGGGTCAGAGGACTAACAGAAGGGAGAGCAGATTGTGGGAGGTGGTGGTCAGAAGCAAAACACTGTTGAGAGGAGACATAGAGAGACACAGAGACACACACAGACAGAGAGAGAGACAGATTGACAGACGGAGACAGACAGACATAGAGAGAGACAGAAAGAGAGAGGCAGAGAGACAGAGAGAGACACAGAGAAGAATAAATAGGAAAAAAACAGGATGGAGGGAAATACCCAGTTGGAAATCATAATTGTGTATACGAAATTGATAAACTCACATATAAAAAAGCACAGAGCAGAGTGGATTGAAAACCAAAATCCTATAATACATTTTTTATGAGAAACACCTAAAGCACAGAGACACACACAGAGTAAAGGTATGAGACTGAAACAGTCATGCTTCAGTTGAAGTAAAAAAACAACAACAAAAACCAAAAGGCAGGGGTAGCAATCATGATCTCAGAAAAAAAAGCAAAAGCAAAAATAGATCTAATTAAAAGAGATAGGGAGGGGAACTACATCTTGCTAAAAGGTACCACAGACAACAAAATTATTTTAATATCAAATATATATGAACAAACTATAGTTTCCAAATTCTTAAAGGGGAATTTGTGACTTACAGGATGAAATAGGCAATAAAACTTCACTAGTGGGGGACTTCAATTTCCCCTTCTGAGAACTTGATAAATTTAACCACAAAATAAATAAGAAAGAAGTTGAGGAGGTAAAAAATTAGAAAAAATGGAAATGATAGACTCTGGAGAAAATTGAATGGGAATAGAAAAGAATATACTTTTTTCTAAGTGGCATATGACACATGCACAAAATTTGACCATGTATTAGGGCATAAAAATCTCACAATCAAATGTAAAAAGACAGAAATATTAAATGCATTTCTAGATAACAATGCAAGAAATTATATTTAATAAAGAAATATGGAAAGATAGATTAACATTGGAATAAAACTTAAAGCTAAGAAACATTTTTAATAGCAAGTGCTTCTGTTAAGCCTCATTTCTTAAATATATAGAGAATTGAATGAAATTTATAAGACTATATGACTCTAATAAATGGTCAAATGATATGAACAGGCAGATTTCAGAGGAATAAATTAAGGCTATCTATAGTCATATGGAGAAATGCTCTAAATCACTATTGATTATAGAAATGTAAATTAAAAAAAAACTTTGAGGTACTACTTGACCCCAATCAGATTGCCTAATGTGGCAGAAATAAAATGATAAATGTCGGAGAGGATGTGGGAAAATTGGGTCAACAATGCACATTTGGTGGAGTTGGGAACTGACACAACAATTTTGGAGAGCAATTTGGAACTATGTCCACAAGGATATCAAACTGCACGGACTTTAGTTCAGCAATACCACTGTAATGCTTATATCACAAAGAAGTTAGGGAAAAAAGGAAATGGAAAAGAAAGGAAATTCATAAAAATAAAGTGTTTTATATATATATATATATATATATATGTATATATATATATATATTAATAGTGGGTCTTTGTGGTGGCAAAGAATTTGAAATCAAATGGATGCTCAATTTGGTAATGACTGAACAACTTACAGTATATGAATGTAATGAAATATTATGTTATAAGAAACAATGAGTTTGTGAGCTTCAGAAAAATCTGGAAAGACCTACATAAACTGATGCAAAGTGAAGTGAGCAGAAACAGGAGAACATTGTACCCAGTAACAGCAAGTTGTGCAATGATCAACTGTGAATGACTTTGTGATTCTCAGTAATACAGTTGATCTAAAACAACTCCAAAGGACTCATGATGAAAAATGCTATCCACATCCAGAAGAAGAACAAATGGAGTCTAAATGAAGATAGAAGCATACTATTTTTATGTTCCTTTTTATTGCTTTTTTTCTTTTGGTCTATTTCTTCTTTTACAAATATGATTAAAATGGAAATAACTTACATGTTTTCACATATATAACTTACATTGTTTACCATTTTAATGGAGAGCTGAGGGAGGGAGAAAAATTTAGAACCTCATTTAAAAATAATGTTAAAATTATCTTTACATTTAAATGTGAAAATACAATTACATATGTATGTATGCATCTATCTATCTGTCTATCGATGTTTCTGTGTGTATGTATGTGTATATACATGTATATATAACATAACAACATGACATAACATAAGTAGAACAACCCCAAAGTGGAATGAGATATCTCAGGAGGTATCAGAAGTCTTTAAACAAAGACTGGGTGATTCTTTTCTTGGGTAACAAAAGTCCAAGAAGATAGAAAAGATCACAGAAGGAAGATTAGACATTAAAGACAATGCTTTCTTGTTGGATGGTCAGAGAATGTGAGTAAGGAGACTTGGGCACCATGTTGGGTAGCATAGTTCAGTCAAAGAAAGACCTAAGGACTTCATTGTGAATCTTGCCATCAACAGGGTGGTGATGGAGTTCAAAAAAGTAGAATGTAATGTAAAAAATCGAGTTTAATTTAAAATGGGAAATGGGTAGAAATAATTAAGGCAGGAAACTGAAAGCACATTAGTAATGTTCTAATTTCCCACCCTAATTTGATTGATATGATAACTTAAATCTGGAGAGATGAAATTATTTATCCAGAGGCACTCAGTGTGTGCCTAACACCCAGGCCAATGCTTTTCCAACAATACCTTGTTACTTTCCATTAAGGAAACAGAGGCCAGATCTGAGATCTTGAATTTCAAGGGGAGAGATTCATTCCACCAAATCTAATACTACTTCTACATCAACAGCAGGAATATCTCTCCTTCTCAGGGAAGTTAAACAAACTAAAGACATATCAACCTCAGAAAAGTGGCTTGCTGTGAAAGAAATATTGATCTATCATCACCAGTGTGTGGCTGAAGAATTTCATCTATTCAAGCAGCAAAAAGTTTTGCTGACATTTTAATGGCCTGGACCTCTGCAATATCACTCAGAGACTTTGGTTGAACATAGAAAGCAAGAAAAAAATATCACAGTGACTAAATTCAGGGAGATGGGATGTTATATCTTTATCGCCAGCAATAACAAGTCATCCTTCTCTAGCCATTGAACCAAGGTCGAGAAGAAGAATATAGTTAGAGCAAAGAATCAATCCAAAGAATTTATTGAACTCCTTTTCTTTTCTCAGCACTGCACTAGGCACTGAGGAGAATGAAAAGATTATTATGAAACAGTCCCTGCCCTCATTGAACTTCAAGTAGGGAGATAAAAATGGCAAACATAAAACTGACCGATACAAGGGTTAGTTTTTCATCAGTAAAATGACTTTTCTTTATTTCACAATCTGGAATGTCCTACCCAGTTCTAAATCCTATGATCCCTAAAGCAGTATATTATCTGGGTTTCACCATGGGCACATGTGATTAAATGGTTTATCCATGGTCACAAAACTGTTAAGTGTCAAAGCTGGGATTCAGTCCCAGGTATCTTGATCCCACGTCAGATTTTTTTTACCATGTTGTGTGATTTTAATGAGCAAAGAGGAAGACAAAAGGCATAGGGTAATAGAGGTTATGAATGATGAAATAAAGCACTCGTAGATCTTGAACTGATAGAAACCTCAAAAACCTTCTATTACATTCCCTAATTTTACAGAAGAAGGAACTAAAGTTCAGGGTGGCTAATGTGTTCAAAGATTTAAGTAGCAGAAAAGAATCGAACACAGGTCCTCCAATACAAACCAGATTTCTTTCAATCCAATGGTAAATACCTCTTTTCCCTCCACTCCCCTCCTTTTCCCTCTCCTTCGTTTCCTATTTCCTCCCCACCATAGTTTGAGGTAGAACATTTTAATGAAAAGAATAATGGGTTTAGACTTGAAGGACCAGGTTTTAGACCTGTTTCTTGCACTGAGAAACTTTATAACCCTGAGAAAATCAATTCACTTTTTTGTTCCTCAACTTTCTCATCTGCAAGATGAAGGGGTGAGAATAGATTGTCTCTTAGGGCTCTTCCAACTTTAAAAATCCTATAATCTTAAATGGTTGCTGGCTTTCTTATTAAGGCCTATTGCCTGTGTTTTTCCCCTAAAAAGAAAGTTTGGAAGTCTTTGAGTTTTTTTTTTATTTATAGAAATGTAGAATTTAGCTGTTAAGAAGGAATATAGAACAAGGCAATGCTATTCAGTACATAAAGCTCTGGAGTTTCACCTACAGGAAAAAAAAAATATCAGCAATGAGGAAACAGAGGGATGAAATTCTCTTGTGAAATTTATGCTATAGCCTTGAGGATATTTCCTAGATTAACAACAAAATGAATAGCAGCGCATAAATGTTAGGATATTACAGCAATTTCTTTTATTTGGTAGATAAAATTGACTTGAGTAATACTGCTGTTTTCATGGAATCTAATGGGGTCTGCTGCTAGTTCTGGAGTGCTGTTCCTTCCTGAAAAATTAGAGACAATAATCTTTGATCTCTACATATTATGATTGTGACTGCTCCTTTAAATTAATTTTTCCTTCATCAGACCTTCCCCTCTCCACAGAATTACTCCGATGCTGTTTTCTATCACCAAATTTACTTTAACAAAAATCAGCGGAGATAGGTAGAAACTGCCTCCATCTCTTTGATCTTTAGTTCGACCCACAAATGGCCTACAAGGTAAAGTGTACTCACTGAATCATTATTTTGTACATCAATTTTTATCCTCCTTTTTTCCCTTCAATTTGATTAGTGTGAAGCCTTTGATGAAAGGCATGTTACTATGCCAAGAATGATTTTATCAAAAATGCCCCAGTTTCTAGGGAAGAAGGAAAATAACAAATGGAGAGAAAAGGGTATAAACAGGCTAATGTCCTTTAGGTTAAGGAACCATGCATTTATTAAGAACTTATTATAAGTCAGTGCTATGGAGAATCTGAGATGAAGTGGAAAGGAGGAAAGATGAAGCTGGCAGAGTCAAAGAATTTGGGTATTGGAAGGGAGTTTACCCAATTTTTCACTAACTAAGGAAAAGACTAAACAGGATGGAAAGGCAAAAACTACAGTGTTTGCCCTGTTTGCAAGGCCAGGTGCCAGAATGGTGAGGCAGCATGGTATAATGGAAAGAGTTTTTGACTTTAGAGTTGAAAGAGCTGGGTGCAAATCCTAGTCCTATTATTTACTTCTTGAGTGACCTTGGAAAAGACAAACTCTCTGGGCCTTAGTTTCCTTATCTATAAAATAAGATAGTTGAACTAAGTGGTTGATAAAGTTCTCTGTAGCCCTAAACCCTCTGTTCCTATGTAGAATCTAGCATGCTCATTCCAGACCAAAACTAGGAGATCCAAGGTCTGAAATACTGGGAATCTTTCATGTAGATTAAAGTAGATGAGCAACTCTTTCTTGAACTGCAGAATTATTATTATTTGCTCTGTCATAGTCCTTAGATTTGATGGTAATCTCTATCTGCATTTCCCTGGTCTGTCATTGCTCCTTAGGTTCCTTGGTCTGTATCCTTAGGAGATATGAAGATTTCTTTACCCTTTGCTCACACTGGTGCTCATCTGCCACTTTTGCCTCCTAGCACAGTGTAGAAAACGTTTCCCGACTCAGAGTTCCTCAGTTTGATACAGTGTAGTATCCTCTGAAAACAATGAACTCTAATTGTGCAGCTCTAACTATAGTATATTACCCTAAAATCAAATTTGAAAGAAGGGATACTGTTCTACCAAACAATTTTTAACATGTGGTCACTCTACGCAAATCATATGTGGTGTTCTCTCTTCACTTATAATTTAAGGACTTTTAAATGAATTGAGCATCACCTATGTGTCAAATTCTATATTAGGAATTGTAGAAGAAGAAATCCATGCAATGTAGGGAATGTTCTTTGCCATCAAGAAGTTTTCAGTATAACTGGGAATATTAGAAATACCTACAAACCAGAATATCAAGTACATGAGATTGTCATGGTTGTAGATATGTGCTGAGATCACACAAAGTAAAGGAACAATCTACATCAGATAAAATTAGCGTAAACAGTCAGAAGTTAATATTCCACATCACTGTTCTCAAGTAATTACAAGAAAAGCATGGACATCTGGAATTTAATTGGCTGCTTCCTATAGTGTTCTTGGGAAGTTTCTCTAATGTCAACTTCCACTCCACTTGCTAGGCATGTGCCAAATGAGCCCTTTGTCGGGCTTCATATGGGTGACATTCAGCAGGGCATCCTCCCTTCTGCTGCCTGCATAGCACAGCCAACTTAGCAAAACCTGACCTTCTTGTTTACAGCAGCCAAGAGTGAAAAATATATCTTTGCAGCAGGTCCTCCTGATAATGCATTATCCACGTCACTGACACTGTTCATTGCTTTCACATCTGGTGGTGCCATGGAGAAGGCATTTAATTAGACCAGCTGAGACACAAAATCAATCTTCAGAGAAGGCAAACTTGGGCTTGACAGAGCAGTAAGTGCTGAGGCATTCTAGAGCCTACAGCATTCTGGGAAGTTGCATCCTGGTGGGAAATGTGGGTCTAGGTATATTGACCAGGAGGAATGAGGGATGTGGAATATTTTGAAAACCTTTGGGTTAACAAACTGGTCTTAGAACCCTAGTCATCATTTACATTATTCTCCAAATAACAGCAATTATTGAAAATATTTTACATTTATATAGAATTTTATGATTGTGAAATGATTGTTATGCTTTAACTCATTTGATAACAGAAACATACCACAGTAAAGTGGAAAGGGGGCTGCATTTGGAATCAGATAAAAATAATAATAGTGACAATGATAATACTGCTACTACTACTACTAATATATGCTTATATAATAGTTTTATTTAGCAGCCAGTTAGCACAGTAGAACAACTGCTGGCATGGAGTCAGGAAGATTCTTCCTCAGTTCAACTTATGAGATGTATGATCTTGGGCAAGTTATAACCTTGTTTGCCTCAGTTTCCTCATCTATAAAATGAGCTGAAGAAGAAAGTTGCAAACCGCTCCAGTATCTTTGTCAAGGAAACTCCAAATAGTGTCATAAAACGTTGGACACAACTGAAAATGACCAAACAACAATCACAATATAACCTGCAAAGCACTTTACCAGCATTGTCTCATTTGATCTTCATAATGATCCCTAAATAGGTGCTACAGGAATTTCCCCCATTTTACAGATATGGATATTGTTACTGATAATTTAACGATTGACTTTTGACTTCAGAGTTAGTAAATATTAAAGGTCAGATTCAAACTCAGGGCTCCCATTTCTGTCTTCTTCCCACAAGAGCACTTTGTTTCTCAGACTATGGGTTAGAATTACAACTCTCTTCTTTATTACCTGTGTGATCTTAGGAAAATCACTTCTCCTCTTTACATCTCTATTCCTTCATTTGTTAACTGGGAGTAAGGGTTGATCAAACGATGTCAAATGAACACTTCAATACTAAATCGTGTAATATGGATAGAGATGTGTGAAGTGATTTGCCCCAAATTTCACTGTACATATCTGGTCAATTAGTACAACTGGGACTCACACCCAGGTCTTCTGACTCCTATTCCAGTGTTCTTTCCACAATATTAGGGCTTTTACTCCTTCCATAAAGTGTTGCTGAGTAGCAAAAGGACTCCAAACAGGAAATACCAAACTGTGTTTCCAAATTCCAACTGTACCTTTCTAACTATATTGATCATGAGAGTCTATATTCCATGGGGTATAATATAGTCAATCAATAAGCATTTATTAAGCTTCTATTATATGCCAGTATAATGGCAAGCAAAGTAGTACTTTGCTGCTTGTTTTTGTGCCTTTGAGCCTCACCTTTGATTGTGTCAAGCGTTTGTTGGAAACAGTATACATTGTGTTGCCCTTAATACTCCTAACTTAGACACCTTCCCCGTCTTTAATAGTACTAATGTCATGGCTTGGACCCCATAGTGGGAGAAGCTTGCCAAAAGACCTGAACAGGAAAGATTGAACAGCAAGGAGAAGAAGAGATAAAAGTTTAAGCACAAGCTGGGACCAAGAAAAGCAAAGAGGGAGAATGTTTGTGATATTGGCTCTCTATATGTTGTTCTGTGTTGTTGTTACTTTGTCAGACAGAAGTATTCTGTCTTTTGATTTGTGTTGATTTCTCAGACAGAAAGTGAATTGAGATGATAGTGCCAACAATAAGTGTAAATATTTTTGTAGTCCTGTAGAGTTTTGTTTTCCTAGAAAGAGAAACTTTGAAGAATTTGGAATGGAGCAGTTCCTATGATCTGTAATATGGAAAAGGAGTGGAGAGCTGCCTAACCATGAAGCCAGGAAAGAGCTGGGATCTTAAGCCCTGTGGGAGCCATGGAGTATGGAAGACAGCCTCCAGTCAAGATGAAAGATAATTTTACTTTGGTACTCAGTAGTGACTGACAATACTGAAACTTACTATGACCCAGGGGTGGATGCCCTTTGTACTTTCCACTACCCCTTAAGGATGATTGACTTAAGGATGATTAGAAGTCAGCCTGGAGTCAAGATGAAAGAAGATTCAATTTGGGTACCCCATATCAATTGAGGAGATTGTGACTTACTGAATGATACGCTTTTTTGGAGGGGGGAAATTCAGGACAATTGGGGTTAAGTGACTTGCCTGAGGTCACATGGCTAGGAAGTGTTAAGTGTCCAAGAACCAGATTTGAACTCAGGTCCTTCTGGGCCCAGGGCAGGTGCTCTATTCACTGTGGCACCTAGCCACCCCTTGAATGATATGTTTTATCTAAGACTATGTGACCACCTTAGTAATAAGTTGTTATGTTATATTGTTGTGAATGTTGTGCTTTAGTTTCCTGAATGTTTTGTTTTATTTTATTGCAGAATAGAGTTCTTTATACTATGAGATTAAATCCTTAAAATTATTCACAGCAGCAGTCCCCAGGAGAGCTGCTTATGATTGGTTTTACATCCAGGTGCTACTTTAGGTGCAGGGAGTAGAAATAAAAAAGTTAAACAGTACCTTACTTCAGAGAGCATATATTTATAGGGGACTATTATATGCCAACACACACATATCCATGCATACATATTATATATTTATGCATATGTGAATTTTAAAGTAAACACAAAATAAATACCAGATAATTTGTGAGAGGCACTAGCTGAAGGGGCTATCAGGAAAGGTTTAATTTGGAAGGTGACCCTTGAGTGAATCTTTGGCAGCAAGAACGAATTTTAAGAAGCTGATATGAGGAGGGAGTACATTCTAGGCATGAACATATGGATCAGGCAAAGGCACAAAGACGTGACATGGGATATCATGTTTGAGAAAAAGCAAAATGATTAATTAGGCTGGACCATAGAGTATATGAAAGAGAGTAATATATGATAAGTCGGGAAATGTACAGTGGAGTGAAAGACTTTAATTATCAAAAAAGACACAATTGAATTTGGTCTTAAAGGCAGTCAGAAACCAATAGAGTTTATTGAACAATTGGTGATGTGGCTACATCTGTGCTTTAGGTTAGGAAACTATGTGGAGAAAGTGAAAAGCATGAGATGAGGAGAAAGACAACACATGCATTATCAGGAAAAAAGAGATGTTCTGTTTCATAATTATAATTATTCTCCCAATTTCTTTTAGAATCCAAATTTGATTGTAATATGTTATGATTTAGCACTTGGTTATTCAGTATTTCCGATTAAGTAGGCAAGTTGGTATAGGATAGATAGATAGGTAGTTAGGTAAGTAGTTACAAGATAGATTGGTAGATCAATTCTGCTTCTGATCTTTATTTTGTGTTTGTGTATACCTCTGATTTACTCTTCATCCGGACTCCTCTACTTTACTTCTGCTCACTATCTTAACCTCCTATTATTAACCCACCCTCGCCAAAGATCCCTCCCGTATGCTCTCCTCCCACCCTTTCCTCTTACCCTCTTGTTTCTATCTGAATTTAGAAGACTTTTGTAGCTTTCCAAATATATTATTTATATATAATAATCCTATTAAATGCATTCTACATGCCAAGCATTGTGTTAAGCAAAGATATGTTAATAAAAGCAAACAAGACGTCAATTTCCTTCAAATAGCTTGCATATTATTGTGCGAAGAGAGTGCATAAAGGGAGCTGGAAAGGGGAGGAGGAAGTTCTTGGGGACAAAGGCTTTGGAACAAAAGATGGAAAAACTTTTGGCAGCAGAGCCAAGATGGCGAAGGAGAAAAAACACTCAGTCAAGATTTCCCAACATTTCCTTCTAAACAGTTTTAAAATGATGCCTCAAATCGAATTCTGGAATACCAGGGGCAACAAAAAATCAGAGTAAGACATTCTTCCATCCAGAGACAACTTAGGAGATCCAAAAGAGAGATCTGAGACATAGAGGTGGAAGCTTACCTGGAGCCTGAGTGGATGAAATATCAGTGGTGGCACAAAGGTGGTGGCAACAGAGGCAGCAGCAGCTTGGGGAGCTCCTCAGCTAGAGCAAGGAAGGGGAGCTGGCAACTGGGCAGAAATATATTGCAGAATAGACTTGTGCTATCACTGGACACAGGATACTATTGTCTATACTTCTGGGTAACAGTTCAGAACAAGGTGGGGAAATTTTAGTCATAATGTAGTAGGGAACTTAAGGAGCAGTATTCATTGTACTTCCAAAAGATCAGGGGCATTTCCTAAGTATGAACTAGAGTGCAAACCAGGAGATCAGTGGCCATACATTTCCCCATATCACACCACTTTAAAAACACTGCAAACTTTCAAATTCCCTTTAGCTATGAAAACAGCAGTCCAAAAAAGCTGGAAACTTGAGACAATGATGCTTCTCTACCCACCACACTGGGCATACTGCCTTACTTTAATATAAAGTTTCAAATCAAGAGACATGTGGTGGGAAATAAGCAAAAAAAACAAGAAAGGAAAGCCAAGATGACATTACATCCTGACTCCTCTATAAAAGCTACTATGGTGACAGGAAAAATCAGGACACAGGCTCAGGAGAAGATAATGAAATCAAAACAGTCACAAGAAGGGGCGGCCAGGTGGCTCGGTGAGTAGGAGCACCGGCTCCAGTGTTGGGATGACCTGGATATCAAGTCTGGGCTCAGATACTTAGCACCACACCCAGAAATAACTGGCTGTGGAACCTTGAGCAAGTTACTTAACCCTGATTGCTTAAAAAAAAAAAAAAACAGTCATAAGGGTGGCTTCAAAGAAAAAAAAAATGAACTAGACATGAATCAAATAAGAAATCCTGAAAGAGCCAAAAATATTTTCCAAAATAATCACAAGGGAGGCTTCAAAGGAAAAAAAAATGAATGAGACATAATCCAAAGAAGAAATCCTGAAAGAGCCAAAAAATGTTTTCCAAAATCTCATAAGATTTGTAGGGGAAAATTAGGTAAAAATGAGAGTAAATGAAGAAAGTTATCAAGTGATAATCAAAAGTTTAGTCAAAAAAGGGCAAAAATATGGAATAATAACATCTTAAGAACTAGAATAGATCAAATGCAAAAAAAAGAGGTACAAAATTTCACTGATGAAAATAACTTATAAAATTTAATTCATTTTAAACTTAAATACACAAGATAAAGAAACATTATGAACTTAAATACTGAAACTTAAATACAAGATAAGAAAAAAAGTATCACTATGTGCACAGCAGAAAATAAGAAAGGATTCAAAATACAAAGTAATAAATTTCCATTTCAAAAAGGATTATATAATAAATACTACACATTGTGTTCAGAGCTGTTCATCCTCTCTTTGTTTCCTTGCAAGTTTTTTTTCTGCTTTCTGATGTACACATTTTACTTTTTTCCCCCTTTCCTCCTATCCTTGCCTAAGAAGATGTAATGGGAATGTAAATTTTGAAGATCTTCCCTGCCCCTAGGCTAAAGTGCACCTGGAGCCTGGGGTGGGAGGCTTGTTTTTCAGTAGATACTTCTTGATTGGCCAGTGAGTCAACAAGGTTGTTACATTCTCTGAGCCAGGAGAAGGCTATATAAGCTCTGATGTGTAGCTTTGTTTTGGGGCTCACTTTGAGAAGTGTTCTGTGATTTGATCTGGATTCTGGGAAGCTGTTGTCCAGAGCCCCCCGGCTTTGAAAAACCCAGATGTTGAAACCCAGATGTTGACTGGGTATGGATGTAATGGTTGGACAGTTTGGAAAGCTGTCTACTTGATCTGTTTCTGTCTTGATAATTCTGCCTGTATACTTTGAAGTTCAGGGTGCTGACGTTTTCCCCCTGAACGAGGTAAACGATATATGTTTGACTAATTAAAGTAAGCTTGTTAACCCATTTTCAGTTGCTTTCCTTTAACAAAGCAGATACAAGAACCTGTGGTGGCAGCAAACCCTGAGGACCCTTGGGGTGCTTGCTGCTACAGAAGACTATAATTAATCACAGAAACACACCGACCCACAAAGACACACACACATACATATACACACACATATATACCCACCCCCACTCATGTATATATACACATATGTATATACACATATACAACAACATGTACACATATACACACATACATCTATACATACTTACATATTACATGCATATACTTAAATATTTATAATCATACTAATATATAGACATATACATTCACATACATCTACGTAAGACCATATTATGCTTGTTTGTCTTCTGTTTCTCTGAGGGTGGATAACATCTTCTTTCAAGTGTTTCCATATTTCTGTAAGTCCATCAACTCATCATTTTCTACACCACACCAATATGTCAACCTTATACTGTCTAGCTATTTAAAATATCTAAAATAATATTTATTAATATGGCTAACATACAGTATAATTTATTTTTCTCCTTTGAATAAATCAGTTTTACCTTTAACTTTATCTGAGATGATGTTTATTACTCCAGTTTTTTTCCTAACAAATTATATGCCTGATGTTTATTTTATATTTGTGTATACCACTTATTTACTATCCATCATGACTCCTCTACTTTACTTCTTCTCATTGAAGTGCCCTCCTATTACTTAACCTACCACACTCAAAGATCCATTCCTTATGCTCTCCTCCCACCCTTTCCCATTACCATCTCATTTCTGTCTGAATTTAGAAGACTTTTGTAGCTTTCAAATATGTTATTCCCTCTTTATCGCATTACCATTAATCTAAACAGCCTTCTATACCTCCCCTTATCCTATTTCCTCACCCTCTCATTTTAAAAATAAATTTTGAAGACTTTTATTCCCTTCTAAATGTATATATTTTGATGGTGGAGTCAAGATGGAGGAGTAGAAACAGGACTTCCGCAGGGCTTGGGCTTCCACCTCCTCCAGTTCATGTAAAAGGTGACGCAGAAGAAACAGAAGCTAACCTCCCACTGAGAATGGCCCAGTAGTCTGGCAGCAAGTGAACAGAGCAGAGTTCTGGGAGCCGCACAAGCCTGATGTTTTAGCCTGACGGCAGGACTGGCTAACCACCTGCTGTAGGGACTTAATATCACCAGAAGCTGTGGTGGTGTTCAGAATTATCAACACATAGATGCTATTTTTTTTGCGTGGGTGTTAAGTGTCTGAGGATGGAACTGAACTCAGGTCTTCCTGAATCCAGGGCCGGTGCTTTACTCACTGCCACCTAGCCGCCCATCACACTTCATTTCTATTAGACAATTACTCATTTTAACTTTTCCTAAATGGTTTTAATTTTGTAGCCACATCATACTCAGCTCTACCCCAATCTTTCTTTCAAACTACCCAATTACTACTAATAATTTTAGACACATGTTTTACATTTACTCATATAAAAAGGAAAGTATCTGTCCTTGCTGAATCCTTTGTAATTATTCTTTGATGTATAACTTATATTTCTCTTGGCTCTTTCATGTAAAATTTTCTATTAAGTACGGTGTTGTGTTTTTTTTTATAACAAATTCCTGAGGGAACAATTTTTGATTGTCCATTTTATTTTCCTTCAGAATTATGCTTAGCTTTGCTGGGTATGATATTTTTCACTACAACCCCAGTTCTTTTGCTCTTTGATACATAGTGTTCCAAGACCTGTGGGTATCTAGTATAACCTCTGCTAGGTCTTCTTTGATTTGTGATTTTAATTGTGGCTCCTTATTTGAGTTTTTTTCTTGTTGCTTGTTACATTTTCTCCTTGAGCTGGGGCTTTCAGAATTTAGTTATGATATTTCTGTAGATTTTGCTCAAAAGATCTTTTTTTAACTGGTGATTGGTGGATTTTTTATGTAACTACTTTCCCCTCTTGTTCTAACACTTCAGGACAATTTTCTTTTTACTTTCCTCTTTTTTTGAAATTTTTTCCACTTAATAATATTTTATTTTTTCCAATTACATGTAAAGATAGATTTCAAGATTCACTTCTATAATATTTTGAATTCCAAACTTTTTTTTTATCTCCCTCTCCCCAATAGCAAGCAATCTGATATAGGCCATACACATACAATCATATTAAACATATTTCCCCATTGATCATGTTGTGAAAGAAGAATCAGAACAAAGGGGAATACCCTGAGAAAGAAAAAAAAACAAAAAGGTAAAATACTGTTCTTCAATCTTTTCTGAGACTCTATAGTTCTTTCCCTGGATGTAAATAGCATTTTTCATCATGAGTATTTGGAAAAAGTCTTAGAACATGATATTTCTGAGTAGAACCAAGTCTATCAAAGTTGGCCATCACACAATGTTGCTGTTACTGTGTACAATGTACTATATATTTTGCTCACTTCACTCAACAACAGTTCATATAAATCTTTCCAGGTTTTTCTGAAATCCACCTGCTCATCATTTCTTATAGAACAATATTGCTCCATTACTTTCAAATACAAAACAGCTTGTTTAGCTATTCCCCAAATGATGGGCATCATTTCAGTTTCCAATTCTTTGCCATCACAAAAAGAAGTGCTTTAAATATTTTTATATATGTGGGTCCTTTTCCCTTTTTGATGATGTCTTTGGGGTATAGATCAGAAGATGCATCACTGGATCTAAGGGAATACAGTTTTATAGCTCTTCGAGCATAGTTCCAAATTGCTCTCCAAATGGTTGGATCAGTTCACAACTTTACCAACAATGCATTAGTGTTCCGATTTTCCCACACCTCTAACATTTATAGTTTTCCTGTTTGTCATGTTAACTGATCTGATAGATGTGATGTGCTACCTCAGAGTTGTTTTTAATTTGCATTTCTCTACTCAACAGTGATTTAGAGCATTTTATGTGACTATAGATAACAATTTACTCATCTGAAAACTGCCTGTTCTTATCCTTTGACCATTTATCAATTGCAGAATGATATGGGGATATATTATGGAAAAAAATAGAAGAGGATATCAAACATTTCATAAGAAAAATAATATAAGAAATAATTAAAGTAAATTGTCCTCAAACAACCAAAAGTTATCTTATGGAGATAGAAAAAAATACTAAAAATTCATTTGGAAGAACAAAAGGTCCAGAATTTCAAGGGAATTAATGAAGTAATAATTTTACCAGGTCTTAACTATATTACAAAGCAGCAATCATCTAAGTTATATGGTACTGGCTAAGGAATACAATAGTGGATGAGAGGAATAGGTTAGGTACACAAGACACAGTAGTTAATAACTATAGCAATCTTCTATCTGATAAATGCAAAGACTGCAGTTTCTGGGATAAGAACTCACTATTTGACAAAAACTGCTAGGAAAACTGGAAAACAATAGGGCAGAAACTAGGCATAGATCAGCATCTCACACTATATAGCAAAATAAAGTTAAAATGCTTACAGAAAAGACAAACAGCAAAAATTAGACCTAATTAAAAGGGATAAACAGAGAAACTCCATGTTGCTAAAAGGAACCATAGACAATGAGGTAATTATTAATAGTAAACATATAGTTATCAAATACCAGATCATCTACTTTCTTAAAGGAAAAGTTAAGTCAATTACAGGAAGAAATTGAGGAGATGAAATTATAGGATGTATTGGAATTAGAAGAGATATAATAATTATAATAGTGAAGAAAATAGAGGAAATAAAGGAGATAGAATTAAACTATAATAGTGGAAAAAACAACTTTATCCTTCTTAACTAGATAAATCTAATGGTATTAAATAAGAAAGAAGTTAAGGTATTGAATAGCACCTTAGAAAATTTAGATATTATACACCTCAGTAAAAAAGTAAATGGGAATAGAAAGGAGTATATCTTTTTTTTTTCTCAGCTGGACATAGCACCTTCACAAAAACTGATTATGTATTGGGGCACAAAAATATCACAAACAAATACAGAAAATCAGAAATATTAGACAGATTATTTTGGAATTTTCATGTAATAAAAATTACACTCAATAAAAGGTTATAGGACCATTGAAGATTAATTGGAAATAAAATTATCTAAAGCAATAAATAATTTCATAAAAGACAATGACAAGACAATATTAAAAAATTTGTGGTATTCAGCCAAGGTAGGCATGAATCTATTTTTCGAAATGCACACATCTATAAAATGTAGAAAGAATAGATAAACAAATTGAGTTTGCAAAAAAAAATAGAAAATGAACAAATTAAAAATTCCCCATCAAAAACCAAAATGAAAATAATGAACATAAAAGGAGAGAAAAATAAAAGTGAAAGTTAAAAAACACATTGTACTATTAAAGGTAGTAGTTGATTATATGAAAAAAATAAATAAAATGGATAAAGCAGTGGTTGATTTGGTTTAAAAAAAAAGATTAAAAACTAATTACCAGTACCAAAAATGAAAAGAGTAAATGTACCACCAATGAAGATCTAATTAAAGCAATTATTAAAAATTATTTTGCTTAATTATATGTCAACAAAACTGACAATCTGAAGAAAATAGATGAATATTTATAAAATTTTAAACTGTCCAGATTAACAGAAGAGAAAATAGAATACTTAAAATAACCTTACCTAAGAAAAACGAATTAAACAAGAAATGAACTAGCTCCCTAAGAAAAATTCCCAGGACCAGATAGATTTACAAGGGAATTCTACCAAATATTTACAGAACAATTAAACACAACATTGAACAATCTATTTGAAGAAATGGATAAAGAAATAATTCTAGCAAGTTCCTTTCATGACACAGTGTTTTCACATCTAAACCTGGAAAAAAAAATTGCCATAAAATTGTTCCTACCCTTTGACTAAGCAATACCATTACTATGTCTCCTAAAGAGATCAAAGAAAAAAAAAGAAGCTATCTGTATAAAGATATTTATAGCAGCTTTTTGTTTGTAGTGGCAAACAACTGAAAATTGAGCAGCTGCCCACAACTGGAAAATAATGGCACAAGTTGTGATATTTGATTGTGATGGAATACTATTTTTCCTATAAAAATGAGCAGGATGGTTTTGGAAAAACTTTGGAAGATTTCTACGAACTCTGCAAAGAGAATTGAGCAGAATCAGAAGAAAATCGCACAGTGTATAAGCAACATCGTAAAGATGACCAACAATGAAAGTTTTAACTGTTCTGTTTAAGGCAATGATCCCAAGCAATTCCAAAGGGCCCATTATGAGAAAAAAATGCTTTCCAATTTCAGAAAGAGAACTGATTAACTCTGAATACAGATTACAGCATATTTTAACTCTCTTTTTGTCTGTGTTTTCTTTTGCAATTTGCCTAATATAGAAACATGTTTTGCATGCTTTCACATGTATAATCCATATCAAATTGGCTACCTTCTCAAGTTTGACATGGGGAATGGAGGAATGGAGAGAATTTGGAACTCACAAATTACAAAAAAAAATGTTAATTTTTAAAAAATATAATTGAGAAACATTTAAGGAAATCAAAATACATTAAAAATAAAATGAGGACATAAGGAGAGAGGACTTCATTAGGAGTGTTGCTTATCATCCTTTTTTTGTATCTTATTCTGTCCCCAAACTATGACATCTCTGAGGTCATGAATTGTCTCATTTTCTTCAATATATGCCATAGCATTCTGCATAGAGCTAAGAACATGGTGAACATTAAATTCATTGACATTGACCATTAGTTTTACAAAGCAACACTATCTCAAACATTAGTATCCTAAGACAGATATATTGAAAATGAACATTTTCAGGGACAGCTAGGTGGTGCAGTGAATAGAGCACTGGCCTGGAGTCAGGAGGACCTGAGTTCAAATCCAGCCTCAGATACTTACACACACACACACACACACACACACACACACACACACACACACACACACACACACA
>NW_027187273.1:2958853-2960046 GCF_028583685.1 Petaurus breviceps papuanus | reverse complement strand
ACACACACACACACACACACACACACACACACACACACACACACACAAAATAGCCATGTTACCTTGGGCAAGTCACTTAATCCCAATTGCCCTCCAAAAAAAGCAAAATAAAATAAAAAATTTAAAAATTCTCATTTAAAAACAAAGAAAATGAACATTTTCTAGATTGTTTTTCTGTGATTCTCCTTTATTTTTCCAAACATTTTTACTACAGTATGAGATTCATATCTAAGAATGTGTTTATAAGTTCCCCTGTGTCCTCTTTGTCTAATGTTAAAAAAGTATCAGAGAAGAGACATTATTCTCATAATACGATTAATAAATCAATACAATTACTAGACAGCCAGACTAGCACCTTAGTGCTCAGGTTGGTATTAAGAAGTACAAGGAATGACTTCCCAATTTATAGCTTACAATTATAAATCTTAAAAAAAAACTTTAAGTATACATGGGAGCAGGTGTCATCAGGCACCTAGTGAATATAGACACTGTAGGACCTGGATGACAGCCTTCTCATTTAGGCAATCATTCTCTGTGATTCAGATTCCCAATCACTGGGGTACAGGGCAGTCCTGTTAAGCCAATCAGAAATACTTGGTTATACTTGGAATCCATATGCTAGTATTAAACAGTCCACCTTTCTTGAGTGCTGATATATTTTTAATTCCTCAAAAGGCTTGGCTGGAAAAGTACTAGTGACACCACCCTCCTGACCTTGACTGCAGGTTGTTTTTTTTGTTTTGTTTTTGCTTATCTCATCTTTCAGGAACACCTTGTACTCTCCAGGGGAGGAAGAAGCTAGGAAAATCAAATTCCCTGGATGAATAAATTTATTTTCTAAAGTAAGACTAAAGATGTGATTGATAGAACTCTCTCTTATTTTGGTGTTAGTGGTGTCAGGGAAGTATTTCAGGAGCCCATGACTAGTCCTGTGACTGTCAACTTTACTCTATGAACCTTGCCTCCTGAATGGTATTTATTCCACTCTTTCCAGCTCTCTTTTATGTGTTCTTTTCCAATCAGAATGTAAACTCATCTAGGATAGGGATTCCTTTTTGTGCTTGTGTTTTATCTCTGTTGTCTAGAATAGCACCTGATACTAATAAGACTTTTTGTTCCTCTCTTCTTCCCTCCCATCTCCTTCCCTCCTTCCTTCCTTCCTTCCTTCCTTCCTTCCTTCCTTCCTTCCTTCC
>NW_027187273.1:2931678-2958453 GCF_028583685.1 Petaurus breviceps papuanus | reverse complement strand
TTCCTTCCTTCCTTCCTTCCTTCCTTCCTTCCTCCCTTCCTTCCTCCCTCCCTTCCTTTCTTCCTCCAACCCTCCTTCCCTCCCTTCATCCTTCCTTTCCTCCCTTCTTTCCTCCTTATGGGCTCCTTAAGAGCAAGAATTATCTTTCCTTTTTCTTTGTATCTTCAGCATTTATCACAGTGCTTGTCATATATATATATATATATTGCATATTTAATGTATGCCTTTTTTAACCCATTGACTGACTACACTACAGATGTTGGTGAACCTTATATATTTAATAGGATTTAATAGGAAATTTGATAGTTTGGGGGAATTTTAATTTATCTATTTTTATTTTTTTTAAATGCTAGATGGTGTAAAGATTTTTGTATAGTCACAGAGCTTATAAACAACCACCTACACTGCCATGTTCTTTCCTCCTATGTGGGAAGGAGCAGGGAGATAGCCAGATTGAACTGGAGACTAATAAAGGCTTATCAAGTGGCAGAGTTATAATTAAGAATTTTTCCTATGAGAAATTAAGTTTTTGAAGGAGAACATTACAGGAAATAGGCAAATCTTGGATGCAGTAGAACTGGGATGAGGAATAACCCATTCCCCAGAAGTTTGAGGTTACACTTCCACACCATGATCTGAGATCCTCAACCTCCCACCTCCCAGGTGAAAATAAAGAGAGCAGTGGCAAAAAGGGAAAGCAAGCTCAGAGAGAGGTATAACACATCAATAGGACATTGGGACTGGTGGCTTGGATACAATGAGAAAAGGGAAGCATGCCCAATCAGATGTTAGCACTTGAGACCAAAGCCCTTGTCCTACACTAGATAAATGTCTAGGGAAGAATATAATAAGCCTAGGTAGAAAAGTACATGACCCTGACTGAATATCCTACTTTACAGATCAAAACAGTAACCAGGTAAATATACCATTATTTACATTGCATAGTATTTTTAAATTTATTTTGTTAAACATTTCCCAATAACATTTCAATCTAGTTTGGCCCAGTGCAGTCAGTGTGCCCTGGGTTTGTATGTACCAAATATTTCCTATGGACTAAGTACTGTGCTAAACATTGAAATACAAATTGGAGAAAACATGTTGTAATGGAACTTACATACTAATTTGTGGGGAAACAACACATATTCAGTTGCATGGCTGATGGCAAAGAATAGGAGTCCTTAAGTATTACTCTATGGTATGGGACATGCAGTGGGATCTGAATGGACAGGGTTTGGAGTAGAGCCATTGTAGAAGTAATTCTACAGTTGTTTCAGTGTTAGGGTCTTATGATAGTCTCTAGGCAAAATTCTGATTGGGAAAATTGAGAGAAGAGGAAGGACATTAGTTGAAGGGAGTTCCAAGACCACTTCACTAGGTTATATGAATCATTGTTGACCTCCTGATGGTCTGTGTGTGCCTGTATGGTGGCAATAGGGGAGACTGGGAACCAGGCCTAAGGTTTTTTAAAGAAATGAAGATGGTAGTTACTGATGAAAATTGGATCAGTTTAGTCTGGATAGACTTACGTAATTATGTGTATTTCAGTCTCTCTGTACTGTTTTAAACCATGCTGGAGAAGGTATCTGGGAAAAAAGTAACTTCATAATATTATTCACATACCTAGCTTTTTATCTTATACTGTGATATTTTTTTTCTTTTGCTCCTATTAAATTCTTCTTTAGATGCTTCATTGAAGCATGGAGGTTACTAAGTTCTTGAAGACTGTTCAGAAGAGTGGAAGTTGAAACTGATCTTGGAGATCCAGTTGAAACTGGGGAGACTTTAATAGTAGGCATGATATTGAACTGTGCTGTGTATTTGTCATCTGAGGACCAGCATAGCCAACCAAGAAAAGGTCATTATGGGTTTGTTTCAGGGTGATGAATTTTAAGCCATTGAAATACTTGATAAAATCAGTATCAATTAGTGGATTCAATGTTAAAACACAGATACTTACTGTTTTAAGGAAGATAAACTGAGCATTTTTGGTAGGTGGGGAGGTGATAGGATCCCTAATTTCATAATATTAAGGAAAATGGATAGTTGTCTATAATTTCAAAAGATAAGACCTATCTATGTCTGGACATTTATTCCCACAGCATAGGGGGAAAGCCCCCAAGGTTCTTTTCCATCATATATGTAAATAATAAATATTTTGAACTTCAGAAGCACAAATTCTCTCTGCATAGAGGTGTAATCAGTTCTGGTATTAGACGACTCTTAGAGGGATCTCGAGAAAATAATTATCCTGGAAAAAAGATGCCATAGTCCAAGTCATGATATAAAAATGAGACCAGAATGAGGTTGTTATTATTCAGTCATTTCAGTCACATTCAAATCTTTCTGATCCCATTTGGAGTTTTCTTGGTACAAATACTGGAACGGTTTTTCATATCCTTCTGCAGTTCATTTTCTAGTTTAGGAAATGGAGGCAAACAGGGTTAAATTATTTGCCTAGGGTTACACAAATAGTAATTGACTGAGACCAGATTTGAATTCAGAAAGATTAGTCTTCCTGAATCCAGGACTAGCACTCTACCCATTATGTCATGTAGCCCCAAACAGATTACTAGGTCCAAAGTATAATTCACTGGGGAATTAAAATAAAGAGGCAGATATGAGTTAAAAAATGTGTTTATAAATTCTATAGCCAAGGAGGTCAGCAGGGAGTCACAGAGAACACACAAAGGAGGGGAATAACAATTGTCAATGAGATATAATTTGTCTTACATAACTTCTCTTGATAGAACAGACACTGTTCTTTTATGGTAATGACATGTAATCTACACTTCTTCCTTTCCCCATGGATCAGAATTATTGTGTCCTTTGTGATTGACAAATGGAACAGCTTAACAAGTGATCAGTCAGAACAGTGTAGTTACTTACTTGAGATGTGACTACGATGTGACTACAGAAGTAATTATCTAATATGGGTTCCTTAAGGCTGGAATTTTTAGAAATTGGAGCTGTTCTCTCATGACTGGTTTTGTCTGGTGGAGATTTTCCCTAACTCTGGTACCTTGGACAGAGGCAAGGCTAGTAATAAAAAATACTTGCTGTGTTATCTACCAATAATGCCAACAGTAGTATCCTAGGAGACTCATGGAACCCAATCAAGACAATAGTGTTTCAACTGATTGCAACACTGAGTTTACACAAAATATATATCATTCAAATAACCCTCAATAAAATTCTCTCTTACAAAGAGATGGTTTACATCTGTAGTACTCAACCTAAAGTGATAACATCATATATATATATATATATATATATATATATATATATATATATATACATATATATATATAAAATGAAATGTTGGATGACATGATCACTAAGGTCTCTTTCTAATTGTGAGTTTCAGTTTTTTTTATGATCATAGCTATGCTTTTTTTTTACATAGCACCTGATCTTTATTGACATTTTAGAAGTATAAGGGAAAAAACCATATCTTTCCTTTAATAGACAAAAAGGGAATTCAAAATCTGGTAATAATTCATATTCATATAAACCATTTCCATAAAAGGAGAAAAAATTCTCCTGGGGTGGGTGGGTGTGGAGATAATGTAGTCCCATAGAATCTCTTTCCCATGTGTAAATCTCAGTAAATCAGTCCATAATTATCCAGTTAGGGAAACAACATCAAGTGTATGAACAAAGAACAATATTAAGTCTCTTAATATTAATGATATTGATTAATTCTATCCATCCCCTTTGGCATATTGAGCCCAAACCAGTCATTGCCCTCATGTTGCAAAGTGGGATCCAGGAAGTTAAAGAGCCCTTTGTTTAAAAGTTCCTCTCTTTCTCCCTCTGGCAAAGGTTCTATCTCAGAACAGGCACATGAAGGGTGAATTTCTGAGTTCTTGGAGAGTACTTTACTTCCTAATTAGCAAGGGCACATGTTCTGTTAAGTCGCTGGCATACCTCATGTCTCATTACCTTTTACTCATTAGGTGCTTCTAATTATTCTAAATTGTCTCTTAATTGGATCCTAGTCTTGGTGACATGAGTGTGAGCAGAGTAAGAGATGAAATTCCATCAACTCATTCTATCTTGATTAATTTCTAAGATGTTATTTCTCAACAGGGTGATAATTTATGATATTCAATATATTCTATTTTTTAGACAAATTGTCCCTCTTATTTATATCTTTTTAGTCCTTGGGGTGAATGGATTTCTTTTGAATTTTCTGTGTGTCATTTGTTTTTCCAAAGCAGAATTTCCTCGTTGATTCCCAGATCAGAACTAGATACATTCATGTAAACATAGATGAGGAGGCTTGGAACATATAAGTCAAGAATGGCTGACTCTTATTCACAGAGTCAGAGTCTGAGAATTGATATGGACTTCAAGGGCATCTATTCTGACCTGTTCTTGAAAAGGAATCTTCTCTTTCCCATTCCTGGCAAGAAACTTCATCCTGTATCCAAACAAAAAGTCTTAACATTGTTTCTTCATAATTGTGTTCCTCCCTTTTCTGTGATCTTCCTATGACTACTAACCTTATGAGGTGCTCAGTATTTTCCTTCTAATCATCTCCCTTTCTACCACAAATTACTTTAAAGAAATTCAATTTGGTTGTACAAACAGTTGCTGAGTATTTATTATGTATATAACACTTTGGGGAAAAAAATGACATGGACCTTGTTTTAAAGTAGGCTAAAATCTTCTAAGAAATATAGGACTATATGACAAATAACTGTAGGTCAGGAAGAGTATCTGACATGATCTTCCTTGTATAGTTTCTAACCAAGGAAGGTATCTAATAGGTATTTACTGAAAGGATGAAATTTAGACAAAATGCTATGAGTATTGGTTGAAAACAGGGCAAGATCAGACCAAGTTGAGGGTATTGGGGGGAAAGTCCATAAAGGAAAGAAAGGACTTCTGAAATAATTCTTAGAGGATGAATTTAATTTTGATAGGGAGAGATAAGAGAGTGGAGGAGATAGTGGGAACAAACAGGATTCACATAGCATGACTGAAAAATAGGTAGGTACAGTGTATAAGAGGAGAGACAGAGAAGAGAGTACTACTTGAGGGCAGGGACCTCGTATTAATTATATTTGTCTTTCCATCATTGATCAGAAATATTAAAAACAGTAGTTGTCTCATAAATACTTATGCAATAAAGTCTCTGTTGATATCAGTATTTTACATTTTAATCTCATTTTAAATCACTGGATTTTCTTTCTTTGGGTCATTTGGATTTTCATTCTTATTTCTAACTGGGGATTGAAATTTTTCAAGTTGTTCCTTTTAAAGGGAATTGTAAAAAGCAGCAAACAGGAAAGAATTTGGGAGTGAGAGAAGTAGAATCATTGTTCTCAGAACCTCTGATGTAATACCATATAGATAGCAACTTTTGGTGACCCTTTTGGCCTAAATATTGGATACATGTTTTCAACAGTCTGTAATGAATAATTAAGCTTCTATTTGTGGTCTTACTGGATAGGTCAGGAGCAGAAATTTGGATTTTAATTCCCAATTGCTCTACCTGTTAGTATGAAATTATTTTCATATAAGCAACAAAAGATCATATCAGTTAATGCAGAATCATGGACAAAGCAACTCTCTTTATTCATGATAAGATACTCATATGTTAAATGGGAACATAAACACTGTCTAAAATGAAGTATGACATGGAAAGTCCTAGTCAATTCCTGGTCATCAGCAAGAAAGTATCCATAGAATATAATAACAATAATTAAAAATAATAATTTATAATTGTATATTAGACATTTACAAAATCTCTTTCAACAATAATCCCACAGCATACAGGATGATATAGAAAGACATTCAGATTAAGGATCAGAGGAGAACTTTTGTTCAGATATTGTGCTACTTTGTTTCTATGGTCAAGTCCTTCACCTCTGGAATCCCATTTCCTCTTCTATAAAATAAAGAACGTGGACAAAGTGATTTCTAAAGTTCCTTCTAACCCTAAATCTTATGACCCTATGGGATGGGTGGCATTGTAATTCCAATTTAACCAAACACTGGTCCAAGATCTGGTACCAAGGACATTTTTAACAAAGTTAGTACAGTGGGGGATAAAACCCTTGTACTTTATACTTGGTAGGATTTAATCCATGGGAAATTGCTTTTGATCTGTATCGTCTTCCAACTTTCTCACCTCCAGATATGTGAAAGTATATTTACTTGTATCCCTAGGATGTATGAAGATTCTTTTACTCATTGCTCACAGTGGAGCTCATCTGCCACCTTTTCTTATTCACACAGCCTTGTGATGGATTTCTGACTCAGCATTCCTCAATTTTTAACAACTTAGTGTCTTCTAAAAAGTTGAAGATCTCACTTTGAAATCCCTCAGTATAATAGATCATTCTAATAGGAAATTTGAGGCACTGTATAGTATTCTGCCAAATGAGGTACTATTCTCTAGTGGCCTGGAGCATTGTCTAGGTGCTTGCAAAGTCAATACGATTTGGGGTAAATGGAAGTAATTTACTTCCCGCAGGAAAAGGGAGATATTTCCATCAATTATATGTGGATTGGTGGAAATATTTTCTAAACTATGCCTCTTTTCCCCTAAGGAATCTCATTCTCATCTCCTTGTTTACCTACTGATGGGTATTTGGGGACTTGAGAAAAATGTGCAATTTAGAAATCACTTAGACCATTTTCCCCAGTCTAAACTATGCTGTAGACTGATAAAATACTTAAACTCTTTACCATAGGCTATTCAGATTACGAGTAGTACAGATTTGAAGTCCCCAAGAATACAAATCCTACCAAGTCTATAATGTGAGGGATTTATTCACTCACCCTTAATAACTTAATTGAGAGATGTTCTGAGTACCAGACCTTGGACCTCTTTTTTATTAACTTGGAATTAGCATGCTACTCCCACCACATAGGGTACCATATCCCTGTTCTAATTATGCTTGATGGTCCAGAGGGTAGTGGTTGGAAGCAAGGAAGGAGAAAGAACCCAGGAGTAGGATGGTATAAGAGAGATAGAAAGGGAAAGTCAGACATTTCAGTTTATAGGTTATACTTCCTTTGGTAGTGAAAGTTTTACAGACCTGGAAAAATGTTCCAGGGAGCTGCAATTGAGAAATGCTGACTGAGCACAAGAGCATGACAACTGTGCTGATTAGTACAGGGGAAGAAAACTACTGGGTGGAATAAGCATAATAAGGGGTAAAGGAATATGTGTCTATCAATTTCTTCTCATTGTAAAAATAAAGAATCATAGGTTTTTCAAATCAATCATATTAGTTAAATTTTATTTTTTACATAGTAATATATTTTCTCTCCCTCCTATCTCTCCTTGCCCAATAAAAAGAAAAAAAAATAAAATTATCACAACAAAAAAGCATAGTTAACTGAAACAAATTCCACATTAGTCCAAAAATCATATGACTCATCTATCCTGATTCTATCACATCTCTGTTAGGAAATGGGTAGTAGACTTCATCAAAGTTTCTTGGAATCATGATCGGTCATGCCATACATGTGGCCCAAATAACTAACTTCTTTTTATTATTATCCTCACTCTAACACTATTATCAGAGTCTTAGATACGGACAGTGAAGGTATGCTTTAAAAATTTGCTGATGATATAAATTTGATAAGGGATAGCTAATATGCTGCTTGACAAAGTCAGTATTCAATAGGGTCTTAATTGGTCAGAATATTGAACTGAATCAAATACAATGGAAATTGAAAGGAACAATGCCAAGTCTTGCATGTATTAAAAAAAATGACACCATCTTTATAAGTAGTAAGATGAGGGAGGAATGACTAGAAATCCATATGAAAAATATCTGATGCTTTTGGTGGATTACACACATGATATGAGCCAACAGTGTAATATGGCAACCTTGAAAACATGGTATTAGATTTCATTAAGAGTGGACTAGTAATTCACCTGGGAATGGATAGAACTGCTACGTTCATCTCTGCTTAGACCACTTTTGGTGAACTGTGTTCAGCATGGAGGGCAACACTGAGAAACTTAAAACTGTCTAGATGGTAATAAGTAGGATGTAAGAGTTGGAAGGACCTCAAAGGGAAACTAGTACAAACCATACAGTTCTACAATTTCCCAGAAAAGTGGTTAATATTTGCAAATATCCACTAAAGAAAACCTTCAAATTTTGCCTACTTTTGGAGTTAGCTCTTTCCACTTTGAATGTCTCTTTTCTTTAATTTCTTTATAAATCTATTCAATTCAGTTTGTTAAGTACTTTTATAAACACTACATCTAAGGTACTGTGCTAAGCATTACATATACAGAAACAAAAACTTAAGAGCAACTGACCTTTGTTCTACTGGATTTTTTATGCTTCTCTCTTTTATTGGGGAGGGAACTTTCAGTTTTATTGATACGTTTTCCTTTTGTATTACATAAATTTGCAGATTATTCCTTCTTTGTGTGAGGTCCCTCTTAATTAAGCAAAATAGTTAAGGAAAATTGATGATGCAGTGATCTCACCAGTGATCTCATCTGAAGCAACCCTGCTCCAGTTCTCTATCTATAAAATTAGCAGAAACCTTTTTTCTTTCCCTCCCATTCTATTAGAAATGGGAAAAATAAATTTCTCATAATAAATATGTCAAGCAAAACAATTCTCCCAATTGACTATATATGTATACATAGATGTGTACAGTATATGTTTATGCAAATGTGTGTCAGATTCTGCATCATAAATCCATCACTTATCTATGATAGCATGTTTTATCATTGGATCTCTGGAATCATGAATGATCATTATGTTGCCCATATTTCCTTCAGTTTTCAAAGTTTTTGTTGTCAACTTTGCATTGTTGTCATTGTAATAATTCTTCTCATGGTTCTGTTAATTTCCTTCTTCATTAGCTTATAAAAGTTGTTCATTTTTATAACACTAATTTTATACTATAAATTGTTCTTTTTTCTGCTCAGTTGGCATCATTTCACTTTTTTTAAATCACCTATTTCCTAATTTCTTGATTCACAGTTGTTAGAAAGAGTTCTTTATTTTGAGCCCCTAAATCTTCCTCCATGATATCCACTCATTTTTCCTTGTTTCACCTGCTGAGGACAAGTAAAATAAATCTAATTTCTCTTTTATGTGATCCCTTCATTGCTTGAAGTCAACTATCATTTCTCCTAAAGTCTTTTTTTCTCCATTCTATGTTTCCAATTATATCAACATATAATCATATGGCATAGTTACATATCCCCACTCCATACTGGAGACAGGCCTCTCACCTCTAGTTATTAGTTCCATTCCTAATATTTGGGCTTTGAACTAAACAAAATGAAGAGCATAATGTTGTATCAAAACAGGTGATAGGTTTCAAGCCCCAAGAGTGACCTATATTCAAATCTTATCAATGACGTTTTGTAACTATGTGATCATAGGCAAGTCACAACATCCTTCAGTCTTAGTTTACTCACTTGAAAAATGAAGATTTAAAAATGCTTATAGTATCTACTTCTTAAAGTTTTTGTGAGAAGATGATATAATGTATGCTAGATATTTTGTAAATCTTGTTTGTTATTGTTTACTTGTCTCAGTCATGTTTGCCTCTGTGACCACATTTGAGATTTTCTTGGCAGAGATACTGGAGTATTTTGCCATTCCCTCCAGTTCATTTTATAGATGAGGAAACTGAGGCAAACAGGGTTAAATGACTTTCTCAGGTTCAAAACCTAATAAATGTCTGAAGTCAGATTTGAACTCAGGAAGATGAGTCTTCCTCACTCCATCCCTGGCACTCTATCCACTACATCACCTAGCTGCCCTCATAAATCTTAAGCCTATCTATATGTGAATTATTGTTATTATTACTTCTGACCAGGGTAGAGTGCAATGGGACTGTGCTTTATAAAACAAGAGAATTGGACTACATGACCTCTAAGGAACCTTCTCTTTCTAGATCTATGATGTTATGATCTCTCTAATTTTGTATATTATGCTTCTCTTATTTTGGCCTGTGATGACATTAGCTATTTAATTCTTTGTATCCAGAGTGTGACTTTAAAGGAAGGAGAGTGATTATTCTATTTGACTTATGCAATCAATCTCATACTTCTAAAATTTAATATTTTGTTCTAAATAATGCGTCTGCCCTAAAATATCTCATTTATTTAAAACATGACCAGGTCCCTAATAAATTTATTGAATTGAATTTTAGTTTAGACTTAGATATTTTTTTCTTATAAAGAAATATTTTTGCGGTGTGATAAATGTCAGAAGATATGTGAATAAATGAATTATATTATATCATATATCAATTATAAAATATTGTTTTATCTATAATTATATATAATATTGTTATAATTACATAACACATGTAACATTGCCTTATTTCCCCAACAAGACTGTAAGATGCTAGAGGAAATAAATTCTGGCTGATTCACAGAATTACTGAATCTCAGAACAGAAAGAATGTTAAAATTAATCTGTTTGAATAAAAACCTGATTTGAGATCCCTTCTATAATATCCTAAAAATTGGTTATCCATCCTTTCCTTGAAATCATATAGTCAATGGGAAATGCTACATCTCAAATTATCCTGTTCTATTTTGGAATGCATCTTATTATTAGAAAAATCAGTGTTCTATACTGAATGCAAATCTTTCTCCTACCTTAATCTACTGTTCTCAGTTCTGTACTGAGGCCAACTCTAAGGGTTTAATTCAGTATATAGTTGAAGACATGGGGGTGTAGCCAATATGGCAGCATAAAATCAGAAAATCTCTGTATGCCCCCTACATAACCACCTCAAATAACTATAAAAAATTACTATAAACAATCTTTAGGGATGCAGAACCCACAAAGTGACAGGGAGAAACAAACATCTCACTGAAGATACCCTGGAAGCCCAGCAGGAAGGGTCCATTGCAGCACTCTGGGAGCAAAGCCCAGTTCCAAATGAGTCTGTGGTTTAGGCCCAGGTTAGCCTGACCAGACATGGCTAGAGGAACATCGAGAGAGTGGGTCACCAGCAGCTGTGGTGGTTTCCAGAATTATCAACCCATAAACACCAAAGACAAAGTGAGAGGTCAGTGGAATTTGGGAAGAGGGGGTTTGGGAGTGATGTCCAGCCTTTTGCCCCCAGAAGGAGAAGTGGCTGAGGCACAGTGACCACCACTGTGTGTTTGCTTCAGAGATACTGGCCTGTAGATTGTAGGGGGACAAACAACAATTCTGAGGGGTAATAGCTCTTGCTTTAACCTGCTTGGATCTGTATTGCTGCCTAGTGTTGAGGTTCTGGGGTGCATGACCAGAGCCAGGGGAAACTTATGAAAGGGCACCCAACTAATAGCTCTGTTGACTGCGAAAACCCCAGCGATTTGGGACAGAGCTCTCCCCTCTGGAAGCAGAGTTCCACTGTGTCAAAAAGCTCAAAAGACAAATAATTGAGTGGTAAAATGAGCAAGCAAAGGAAGCAAAGCAAGGAAAACAATCCAACTTTGGATTCCTTTTTTGGGGACAAAAAGGATCAAAGCATGGAATAGGAGGAAGAAAATGAAGTCAGAACTCCTCCTTCAAAAGCTTCCAAGAAAAATATGAACTGGTTACAGGCCACAGAGTAGCTTAAGAAGTATTTTGAAAACCAAATAAGAGAAGTGGAGAAAAAATTGGGAAGAGAAATGAGAATGATGCAAGAAAATTATGAAAAGAGAATCAACAACCTGGCTGAAGAAAATAACACCTTAAAAAAATTGACTAACCCAGAAGGCAAAAGAGGCTCAAAAAGCCAATGAGGAGAAGAATGCCTTAAAAAGCCAAATTTGTCAGATGGAAAAAGAATCTCAAAAGCTCATTGAAGAGAATCATTCCTTCAGAATTAGATTGGAGCAAATGGAAGATAGTGACTTTATGAGAAATAAAGATCCTATTAAACAGATCCAAATGAATGAAGAAATAGAAGACAATGTTAAATATCTCATTGGGAAAACCACTGATCTGGAAAATAGATCCAAGAGAGTTAATTTGAAAATTATTGGACTACCTGAAAGCCATGATCACAAAAAGAACCTAGAAATCATGCTTCAAGAAATTCTCAAGGAAAATTGCCCTGATGTTTTAGAACCAGAGGGCAAAATAGAGGTTGAAAGAATCCACTGGTCACCTCCTGAAAAAAGATCCCAAAAAGATAACTCCTGGGAATATATTATACAGGTTCCAGAATTCCCAGATTAAGGAGAAAATATTACAAGCAGCCAAGAAGAAACAATTTTAATATTGTGGAAACACAATCAGGATAACAAATGATCTGGCAGCTTCTACAGTGGGGGATCGAAGGGCTTGGAATATGATATTCTGGAGGGCAAAGGAGCTGGGATTAAAACTGAGAATCACCTACCCAGTAAAACTGAGTATCATGTTTCAGGGGAAAATATGGTCCTTCAATGAAATATAGAACTTTTGAGCATTCTTGATGAAAAAACCTGAGTTGAATGGAAAATTTGATATTCAGATACAAGAAGCAAGAGAAGCATGAGAAAGTAAACAGGGAAAAGAAATTATAAGGAATATATCAAAATTGAACAATTTATATTCCTACATGGAAAAATGATAATTGTAACTTATAAAACTTTTGTCAGTATGAGAATAGTTGAAGGGAATATAAATATATATTTATACATATATATGTATACATACATATATATCTATATAAGAGGGTATATGGGCATATGAATACATATGTGAGTGTGTGTATATATATATATATATATATATATATATATATATGTGTGTGTGTGTGTACAGGTATACATAGACAGAGGCCACAGGATCAATTGAATAGGAAGGGATGATACTATCATGAGAGGAGATGGGGAGAGACAGAATGGGTTAAATTATCTCATATAAAAGAAGCAAAGAAAAACTTACAATGGAGGGGAAGAACAGGAAGGCCATAGGGAATGAGTCAAGCTTACTCTCATTGAATTTGGCTGAGGGAAGGCATGACATACATACTAAATAGGGTATCTCACCCTACAGGAGAATAGTGGGGAAGGGGATGAGAGGGGGGATGATGGAGGGGAGGGCAGTTTGAGGAGGAGGGAAGATGGAAGCACACACATTTGAAAAGGGACAGAGTCAAAGTAGAGAATAGAACAAGTGGGGGTCAAGATAGGAAGGAGGGAAATATAGCCATTCTTTCACAATATATCCACTATGGAAATGTTTTGCATAGCTACACATCTACAATCTATATTGAATTACTTATTGTTCTAGTAAGGGTGGGTGACAAGGGAGGAAGGGAACGAACCTGAAATTCAAAATTATAAAATCCAATGTTTAAAAAATATATTATTATTATTATTATTATTTTTACATGCAACTGGGAAATAAGATAAACAGGCACTGGGATATAGAAGTTCATGTTGCCCTACTGGAAAGTCAGAGGGTGTATGGGGGAGGATATAGGAGAGAGCAGATTGGGGGAGGGGGTATACAGTGGGATTGCTGTTTTGGGGTGGTGACTAGGAGAAAGATGGGGAGAAAATTTTTAACTCAAAATCTCGTGGAAATGAATGATGTAAACTAAAATTAATCATTAAATTTAATTAAAAAAAACAAAAAAAGTATAGTTGAAGATAGACCTTATGACTTCTTCATGCTATATAACTCTAGTTCCTTCAACAAAATTTATAGAGGGTGATCTCCAGTCCATTAACCACCCTAGTTCACCACTACTTTTTTTCTGAGCCCTTTGAAAACTTTCAACATCTGTACTAAAACATGATTCCTTGAGCAAGACACAATATCTCAATGTGATCTGAGCAGAGGAAGTGTGGTTTAGTGGAAAGTGTTCTAGTCTAACCCTCCTTCTGCATTTGTACTAATTATGTGACAATAGGGAAATCATTTCACCTTTCCAAGATTCCAGTTTCTCCATCATCAAAATGCAATTAACTGTAGCCTTTGTTTCCCAGTGTTTTTATGAATATTAAAAGGAAAAATATTTGTATATTATATAAATATTGGTTATTATTCTTATGCAAATAGATGTAGGTGTTGGTTTGAGAAATAGAACTGAATGGTTAGCATTAGCCTTTGGATTCACTTTGTTAAAAAAAAGTTCTTGTGGGGGGGGCAGCTAGATGGCACAGTGACTGGATGGCTAGGTGGTACAGTTAATAAAGCCCGGGACCTGGAGTCAGGAAGAGGACCTGAGTTCAAATATAGCCTTAGACACTTAACAGAAAACTAGCCATGTGACCTTGGGCAAGTCACTGAACCCCAACTGCCCTACTTTCCCCCTCCAAAATGCAAAAAAAAAATAGTTCTTGTGGTCTCATTACGTTTTGGTTATCCATTTTCTGTATTTTCCTATTAGAATATAAATTCTCTGCAGTCAGTAAGTGTCTTTCTTTTTGCTTCTATTTATATTCCCAGCACTTAGCACAGTAAGTGCTTAATACTTGCTTGATTATGGCAGATTCCAGAAAACCTGGAAAGACTTGTACAAACTGATGTAAAATGAATTGAGCAGAACCAGAAAAATATTGCACACATTATCAGCAACATTGTTTGATGATAAAGTGTGAATGCCTCAGCTCTTCTCAGCCACACTATGATTCAAAAAATGTACAATGGACTCCCAAAGAAAAATGCTATTTATATTCAGATAAATAACTGACAGACTTAGAATGCAGATAGAAGCCTAATTTTTTTTTAACATTTGCTTTATTCTTTTTCATGGTTTTATTCCCTTTTGATCTGTTTATTCTTCCACAGCCATGAAAAATATGGAAGTGTTTTAGATGATATAATATGGAATAAACTATATCCATCTGCCTACCATTTTCAGAAGAGGGGAGGTGAGGGAGGAAAAAAAAATGTAACTCAAAATCTTGTCAAAATGAATGCTAACATTTTTTCTTGATAAAATTGGGGGAAAATGAAACAGTATTTAAATTTTAAAAAGAAAAAAAATGCTTGCTGATGTTTGTTTGCACAAACATAACATCATAGATTGAGTCAGAATGGACTTTAGCAGTCATTTACCTAACTCCTCTCATTTTGTAGATAAGAGAATTGAGACTTAAAGAGCCTTGATGACTTGTCCAATATTGTACACTTAGGAAATTTCTGAGATACATTTAAACTGATTTCCTCCAAATTCCAGGTCTAGAACTCTATTTATTATAACACACATATTTAACAATAGAAAGATGCGAATCGTTATATAATACCATAATGACAGAACAATGAAATTTCTGCTTTAATAACACTACATGCTCTGAATAATGCCTTAGTACATTCATCCAACCAATGATGAAACAATGTAAATCAGGAAGAGAAAATAATCCCAGAAATGAACCTTGTTTTTTCACATTGAGTTTTATAGTCATCTAGCACTTTAGGATAGCTTTTCTTACTTGAGATAAACCCATGATTGTGAAATGATCATTCACTGAAAACACAGAAAGACAAGGACCAATTATAGTTTTGTTTCCTCTGTATATGTGATGAGCATACCATCTATTGCTTTATCAAATCATAGATACAAATGTTGAACAGGACACCAAAGACCTCTGAAGTATTCCACTGGATATCTCTTGCCTCATTGACATTGCACTATTATTAGCTATACTTTGAAGTGCATGTCACCAGTTCTTAAGCTGATTGTAATATCATATAAACAATATCTCTTAACTTCACCCCATTTCATGGGACTGTCTCCCGTTCATGTGTGCATTATTATGTTCTTTTCCCTTTGTTCAACTGTTTCCTGGCAGTGGTTCCTTCTCCCTAGAAAATGATTGCAATTGTCCAACAGCTAAACCATTGTAGCATTATGTAAGAACCCTAACAGTATTACAGATCCTTCATACTTCCTTGGTCAGAATAATGTCAAGCTATTCACTTCTATTTATTTAAACAGACATATCCTACAAACAAAAGACTTCATGAGCTGTTACTATTATTTGCTAGGTCTGTTCTAAAGAATCTCCATTTCTTGCTTCTGATAGTATTAACATGAGTTGGTGCCTTCCCTCCCCCTCCTTTTACTTGTGTCAATATCTCTCATCAATTTGGAAGGATGCTGAGGGAGAAGTTCAAGAGGACCCTTTAATTCTCCTTCCTTTTCATTCCCATGTTCCTCTGAGGCAGCTGTGACAAGGCACCCAGAATAACCAGTGGTTATTTCGGAAAATAGTAGAAAAAGAAAGTGAGAAAAGTAATCCTGCCTCTATGGAGCATTTGTAAAATGTTTATAAATGTAATGACAGTTAAAGTATAATTAACCTGCTTAAACCTAGGACACTTACTCACCAGTTTCTACAATAGGTAATAATTGTAAGACTTTGCCAAAAAGAGATAAACTTAGGCAGCACTATTTGGGAGGAAATTTATGTTTTGAAATAAGGTTCTTTAAAAAATACCTCAAAATTACGCTTCAGTTTTATGATTTTTGGTTGTTTTATTCAACTCTTTCTCGCCTTTTAATGTATGCTTTTTTAAATGCATAAGCCAACCACCCATCATAAAATACACCTGGCTTAATCAACCATATTTACTTATAAAAACCATTTGCTTTTCAATTAACTTTAGACCAGATGTTACCAAAGAGGTTTAGAATTCACATCATAGGTTGGCTCCTAAGTTATTTCTAACCCTGCTTCAATGTTTGTGTAAATACTTCTATGGAAATTACAGTACTCAAATGTACTCTGGCATAGACTCTCACTGCAGAATAAGGAGTATCCCCAATAATGCTGAGAAGCCCTGGTTGGGGAACCATCAGCATAGTATTAAAGGAATGCATAAATGGCATACATTTTAAAAGGCAGTGTGGTGTAGTTTCTTTGAACTATAGTCAGGAGGATACTGAATTCTAAACCATATTATGATCCTTCCTAGGTATTCAACCTTGAGCAGGTCTCTGATCTTCAATTTCCTCACCTGTAAAATGGGGATAATAATACCTACATAATCTACAGAAGAATATCTCACCTTTATATGGTATTTTAAGGTTGATTTTTTTTCCCTTTTTTGGAAGGGGATGGTAGGGCAGTTGGGGTTAAGTGACTTGCCCAATGTCACATGGCTAGCTTTTTGTGTTAAGTGTCTGGGGCTGAATTTGAACTCAGGTCCTCCTCACTCCAGGGCTGGTGCTCTATTCACTATGACACCCAGTCACCCTGGTATCTTAAGTTTTAAAATCACTTAATATGCATTCACTCAGTCAATCCTTGTATTAGACTTGGGAGCTAAGTTATATAATTATCCATTTTCTACAGCTTAGGAAAGTGAGGCAAGGCAAACTTGTTTGCTCATTGTCACATAGCTAGTAAGTCTTATCCTACTTGTTCTACTTGATATCTTCTTCAATCAATCAACTTGCAATCAATCAACTGTATGATATAACTTCCCCTTTGCACTGTGAATGGTAATGGTGCCAAGCTCATGCATACATCTGGCTACTCAGCTCCTGCAAATTCTTTGTGCAGAGAGACTGAGAAGCCTATATCTGGGAGAGTCATGATGACATATAACAGAAGTGACTAGAGGGGACTTGAGCCTGAGAAGACATCCTGAAATTGGTTCTGGTCTGCAAAAGAACTGGTTAGGTTAGTGTAATGGGAATGTAAATTTATGTTGTTGCCATCTTTCTAAGATTGTTTGGGTAAGACCTTCCCTGCCCCAAGGCACTTTGATAGGCTTAAGTGCACCTGGAGCCTGTGGTGGGAGGCTTATTTTTCAGGAGATAACTTTGTGATTGGGCAGTGGGTCAAGAGGGTTATTACTACATTCTCTGAGCCAGGAGAAGGCTATATAAATCCTGATATGAGGCTTTGTTTTGGGGCTCACTTTGAGAAGTAATGTGTGGTCTGACCAGATGAGATTCTGGGCAGCAGTTGAGAGCCCCCCCAGCTTTGAAAACCCAGATGTTGATGCTTCTCTCTCTGATAACTGATTAGGTATAGATGTAATTGTTGGCCAGTTGGAAGTCTGTCTGCTCAAATGTTTCTGTTTGCTTGTAACCTCTGTATACTCTAAAATTCAGGGTGCTGACTTATACCCCGGAACTAGGTAAATGATATGTTTGATTAATTAAAGCAAGATTGTTAACCCATTTTGAGTTACTTTCCTTTAGAAAAGCAGATCTAAGAACCTGTGTTGGCAGCCACCCTGGGTATGCAGGGCTGCTTGCTGCAACAGTTGAGAAGCCTTTTTGATTGACTTCATAGCCAGAACTGGTGGCATTTTCAAAGGCCTGAGACAGTTTAGCCTAATATATTTGGCAATATTTTTCACGGACTCTTTGAACTCCTTCATTGGTGGCATTCAGTGAGAGACAAAGTTTGAAAAAGGGAGACTTCGGTTTGCTTCACTGAAGCCTCTATGGGGCCCAGTGAATATAGATTTGGATTTTTCCACCTACTTGAGTTTAATTTTTTTATTTTAGATAAAAGGAGAATAATATTCCAACATCCAGATTTTATAAACGACTCAGATTCAATGCCTCAAGCAGCAAGAAGAGTTTTTTTTTTTTGACACCAAACCTAAACAGTAGGTGAGACAAAGATTTTTCCAGGACCAAAATTGCATTTGGACATGAATATAGTGGATATAACATTATGTAGAAATTGAAATAAATTTGAGTTCACTCTAATGGTGATGTAATTTTGAATTTGAAGATCCCTTTGTGTTGGCAAAAGTAGCAGGTACTTAAAACTTATTAACTGATCAAGCCTCTGATTGGGGGAACAAAAGTTATGAACTTTTGTCTCCTGTTAACTGACGTAACAGGAAGTAGTTGGCTGAAGGAAATAGATAATACTGTATATATAAGAAAAGCCCTAGAGAGGCATGGTCAGAGTTTCCTTGAGACCAAGATCTGGTGGCAGAGCAGCTACAGAAGAATGGAGAACTGAGTCCTGAGAACTTGTAGTGGTGGTGGAGCTTCTTCTGAACAGGAGCCCAGAGCCCAGAGCCTGGAGCCAGGAGCCCAGGTGACTGAAGCATGACTGGGATGCTGAGATTTTGTTTGTTTGTGGCTTGGTTGAGTCTTGAATTCACTAGAGCAGAAATGGTGAATGAACTGACAGATTCTGTGGAAGCCAGTGTGGAGCAAGACCTGCCCAGAAAGCTGGTCAAGGAACTGGGAGCTGTCTGCCATTGAACCCAGGTGACAGTCTGGTGAATCCAGGTAGAATCTGGGACCATGGAAGGGGATCCAGGGAATCTGAGAACAGGCCCCAAGTCAAGATGAAAAGACCTCTCCTTGGGTACTGATTAATTATGGAATTATAGTTTACTAGTGACCTAAGGGGTGGAGGGTTTTGTGTATGATACTTAGTAAGACTTTGTTGAATAAGTGACTGATTTGTACTTTGAGTACTTTGACTATTGTTACTGATAAGTGACTGATTGAGTTAATCAAGACTTTGCCCCATGAGTGGAAGACTTTAACTGTGTACTTTGACACAACTGATAAGTGACTGATTGAGTTAAGAGTGACTATTTTACTTTGAGACTATGTTGTGAATATTATATTGTGATTTTCTGTGATAAGTTATAATATGGCGAATGCCATATTTTGAATTATGCTATATGTTGATTTTCCATGGATGTTTTGCTTTTGTTATGGAATGAAGTGATTGCTATACTGAGTAATCAGAACCTTAAAAAAAACTGTTCACAGTAGCAGTTCTTCTGGAAAGCTTCTGTGCATGGCATTACACTCACTCACCTTAAATTCCATAGTGTATTTGTATATTTTTTTGGGGGGGGGCATTTTTATTTTTGCTATTTCTATGCATTTGAAGTAACTATCCATTAGTGATAGCTAATTGATGTTGAGTGCTTATATAGGACTGGAATATTAGTTATTGGCACCAAATAGTGGGAAGAACATAACCAGTGGAGGACTGAATCGATAGCATTAGAGAAGCAATACCCCCAAACTTTTAGTGTTCCCTAGAACACCGAAGGATCAATGTATCCTGCTTGTTCAGGGAGTGTGAGCCAGAACATTCTCACTAGATGAGGAAAGCACTTTATAAAACTTGAAGAACCACACAATCGGAAGTTGTTATTGATGAAGCTACATAACATATAGGTAATACTTGGTTTACACTTTATTTGAATCTCTACCTGAACTCACCTTTAATCTGCTCAGCTCTGAAGAATTATATCTTGGTTAATATGCCTTAGCCTGGCTCATTAATGCATTTAGAAGCTACTTATCTGTAAACAACTCCTTATCCTTTGCTGTCACCCTGATCTGCAACTGAAACATTTAGTTCTTTATGTGTGTGCCTGTGTGTGTGTGTGAGACTCTTCTGTCAGCATGACATTTTTATCTTCATGTCCATTGCCTCTGCTATTTCCCCCTCTTTTCTCTGTTTTTTTTCTTCTGTCATTTATTTCCTTGTTCAATTTCTCCTTTCATATTTGTTCAATGGATTATACCACTAATAACAAATGAGGATAATTATTTCTTTATATTTGTCAATTTTACCAACATAGATAGCTCCACTCAATTGTTTCTGTTGATGATTTCTGATCACAAAAACATTTTCACTACCATAGATGCTTTTAAAACTTTTCTGGAAGTTTACTTCTGCATTCAAGAGTTTCCTATATAACAGTTGTCTTTGGATTACTGAGGTGTTTCTATATAAATTTGACTTCTGGATTACTGGGGTATATATATTCATATAGATAGATAGATAGATAGATAGATAGATAGATAGATAGATAGATAGACAGACTATAGAGTGAATTAATAAAATGTCAAGATACTTTTAATTTGCCCACTCAACCTTAGCTATACAGAGAGATGGTCATTCCTTTGTTAATACTATTACCCACAAGTGTTCCACATCTGTTTCCATGAAGTCTGATATTCCTTTATCTGACGACATTCTGTTTTTATTTCATTTCTCCCCCTGTCTTGCACTTTCAAAACTTGTTCTTTCTCCTTATACCAGACTTAAATCCCTCTACCCCTCTTTCTGAGGCCATCATTCCTGTTTTGACTACATTCTTTTGCCTTTCTTATCTTGATCCTTTTATGAATCTGTTTATACTGCCATCTTCAATCAACTCCTTTACCTCCAATTACTCTATCATCAATCTTTTCTTGGCAAGTCCCAGCCTTAGATTATTCACACCATTCACTTTCTTTGTTTCTACTTATATACTACTGAATGAAGTTGGAGGAAATTATAAAACCTAACTGACTGGGTTCACTACAAATTTATATTTCATAATCACATATGAAGCTTCATTGCTGCAAGGCAAATCCATTTACAGATCTCTACTTGATTCATTATACTACTCACTACAGCAGGCTTTCTGAATATTTTCATCTCCATACCTCACATGGATTTATCTACACCAACTCTGTCAGCCGAGAGTCTTGCTCCATATTTCACCAAAAAAGAGGTAATTGAATAAGTGGATCCCTTTCCTCCCCATTCCTTCATCTCATATGGCTTCCACTACTATCTCCTCCTGCAACCCTGCTTCGCATGAAGATGTTTCCCTTCACCTTGCCAAGGCTAATCACTTTCAATACATGTGATCTTAGTGTATCCCATCTTTTCCCACAGATTGTCTCTATTATCCCCACTCTTTTTTACTAGATGCTTTCAGCTACCTACAAATATCCCTATATCATCCCCAATCCTCAAAAAGTCCTTACTTGATCTGTCCATCCCTGCTAAATATCATCCCATACCTCTTCTCTTAGTAACTCAATTCCATGAGGACATCTATAATTGATGCTTCTACTTGGCTGAACCTCTAATTAAATCTCATCAATCTAATTCAATTCAATCTCTTCCAGTTTAGTAAACTTTTATTAAGTGCCTACTATATCCAAGTCAGCATACTGGGCACCAGAAATGCTAAGACCTAAAGAAGAAGAAAAATCTGTTTGTGTCCTCAAAGTCTACATGTTTTTGAGGGTAGGGATATGCCATTTAATGAATGAACCATTGGAGGGATCAGGAAAGGCTTCCTGTAGGAAGTCACATGTGAATTGAACACTGAAAGAATCTAGGTGTTCTAAGAGGTAAGAAGTGAATAGACATTTCAATCTAGACATGGGAGGAAACCTGTGTAAAAATTGAGATAGGAGAGGAACTGTGCAGTTGGTTGAGAGCAGCTCCCTTGTTTGTCCTATACTCTACACCTGGAATTTATGACCCCTCCTAATTATAGACTAAAATGCTACACACTCTTAATAATCTAACCTTATATAAATGTCATGATTTATTCTTTGAAATTCTTCTTTTCTTGTTTTCTATATAATAGACTTTTTCTCTTGTCATAGGAAATATACAGTTGAACTCTTCTAAATTTTTCAGCTTTCTCTTTTTCCCACCTTTTAATAACTGACTGACAAAAGAGCTTTCAAACTTTTTCTCTTGCCTTTTCTGCTTTATACACTAGACCCTTTCAAATCTCCTCCCCACAGTGGCATTGAGATGCTCAGTTGAGAGTCATGTCAACTTAGTGTCTTTCCAAATGGAACAAAGTCCTTTTGTATTTTATTCTGCTAATGATAGTGTTTGTCCCTTTGGCTTTCAATTAGTATGGCAGTTTTCTTTAATAGTAATCATTCCTTCAAACAGAATTGGTAAGTGGCCTTGATGCTTTAATTTCAAAAAATGAGATGTAAGCTTCAAGTGTAAATCACTTGTTCAAGGTCATATCCTGACTCAGGAGCAAGGAAGAGGATAGGAAAAAGATCTCTTATCTCTGAATAAAAAAATATTTGATAAATAAAAATTTGGCTTGAAATTCATTTGGCAGGCCTGGCCCTTCATAATTGTAGTGTAGGTGAGGTTGGTTTTCTGTACCTCCCTTACTTTCCCTTTGCCCATATTGATTTCCCTGATCCCCTGGTAACAGTTCTCTATGTCCTTTTGTCTATGATGTCTATTCTTGTGCCTATTCATCTTGGCCTATGGCCTTTGTTATTTAATTATCCATCCTTCCTTCTTCATAAAATTTTTCCTGACCTTAGTCAGTTAATCAGCACACATTAACACCTACTATATGCTAGTTACTGTGATAAGCACTGGCGATACAAAGAAAGGACAAAGAAAATCTCTGTTCTTAGGGTATTCCTACTGGGGGAGAAATCATGTATATAATATGTACAAACAAGATCCAGCAGGATAAAATGAAGATAATAAGTAGAGGGAAGACCCTGACCCTAAGAAGAATCAGAGAAATCTCATGAATGAAGGAGTTTTAACTAAAGCCTGAAGAGAGACAGTTATGAAAAAGAAAAATGGGAAATACAAATATTTCAGGCATGGGGAGTGGCCAGGGAAAATGTTTGGAGTCAGGAGGTAGGATGTCTTTTCTCTTTGAAACAGCAAGGAGGCCAAAGCCACTGAATAATAGTGACTGTTAGTGACTGTAAAAGTAGGAAGGGAACAGGTTGTCAAAAGTTTTGAAAAACAAACAGAGGATTCTCTGTTTGATCTTGGAAGTAATTAGGGTTTCACTAGAGTTTAGTGAGTGGGAGGTGTGACATGGTAAAACTCATGCTATTGGAATATCAACTTGACAGTTAAGTGGAAGATGGACTGGACTGGGGAGAGGCACAACAGCTAAAAGACTATTGCAGTCATAGAAACGTGAAACAATGAGAGACTACACCAGAGCAGTGGCAGTGTCAGAGTAGAGAAGGGGGCATTTATGAGAGATGTTGCAAAGATAGAATTGACAGGCCTTGGCAACAGGTTGAATATGGTGGGGTGTGTGGGGGGGTGAAAGTAAGGAATCAAAGATTATATTTATGCTGGGTGACTAGGAGTACAGGGGTGTCCTTGACACTAATAGGGAAGTAAAGAAGGGGGGGGGGAGGATTTTAGGGAAAAGATAGTTATTCCAGTTTTATGCTTTTTGAAGTTAAAATATCTATGAAACATTTAGTTTGATGTATCCTATAGGCAGTTAGATATACCACTCTGAAGGTCAGGGAAGAAGGGCTAGATAAATAAATCTGAGAATCATCAGTTTAATGATTATAATTGAATATATGGGAGCTGATGAGATCACTAAGTGAAATAGTATAAAGGGATAAGAAAAGAGAAAGAGACCTGAGGGACATTCATGGCTAGTAGGAATGACATGAAAAAAGGTCTAGCAAAGGAGATTGAACAGTAGTTATGCAGGTAGAAAAAGAAACAGAATAGAGTGGCATCCCCAAAACCTAGAGAGAAGACAGTATCAAGGAGAAGAGGGTTATTGACATTATCAATGGCTGCAGAGATATCAAGAATGATGAGGATGAAGAAAAAGCCAATTCACTCCCCAAATTTATTTGCAGACCAAGACAATGTCTTTCACCTCTGTGCTTGCCTACCATCTAACCTAGTGCCAAAGATTAATAAAATTCTATGGGTCTTGGGAGGGAGAATTCAATTTATATATATATTTGACTTATAATTAAATTTTCAAGAATGCAGATACCAGGGGCGGCCAGGTGGCTCAGCGAGTAAGAGCACCAGCTCCAGTGTTGGGATGACCTGGATCAAACCTTGGGCTCAGATACTCAGTACCACACCCAGAAATAACTGGCCATGTAACCTTGAGCAAGTTACTTTACCCCGATTGCTCAAAAATAAAAAAGAATGCAGATACTATGTGAAGGTGTTACTATCCTCCTTAATCCAATGCCTTTTTTCCTAGAATGGATTGGTCAGTAACAGTACTATACTGATGGATTATTAGTATGACGATTACTTTGTAAGTCAATCTATGATTATATCTGACATATCAGGCACTTCACTTCTTTGTTAGGGAGAAGAGAATAAAGAATAAGAGGACATATGAACTTGAAGGGTGGGAAAGGAAGTCACTGGGTTGAGGAGGAAGGACACTGGAAATAAATTGAAATCATAAAAAAAAAACGCACTTATTAGATCTCACGGATTTTTTTTGGTTTGTTTTGTTTTTTACTCAACCAATAATTATAATGGAACTTTGTTCCCAGAACATTCAGTAATTGAGGTATTTCTGTGTATGTCATCCATCCATATACAAAGCTACAACGTGGTTCTGAGAGTAATGCAATTTCTTGATTATTTATGTATCAAAATCATTTAGGAAATAGTAATTTGCAACATTAACCTTACCAGCAAGAATCTTCGCGGCTTCATTTTTCTTTTGCCACTGTCCTCTCCTTAAATACACGTTTACATACCACCAGAAACAAAATCACTCATTAAGAATTAAGTTTTCCCCCGATGCAGGTGCTGCACTATTAATGTACATAATTCTGCTTCTTTGGATGCTAGCTTTCTTCCATCAGGCCCAGGCCACCTCTTCTCCTTCTGAAAGCTCTCCCCAGAGGCATTGTGAGTTCTGTTAATCAGACACTTCAGGTTCTGCTCAGATTGTTAATGCATTCCATAACAAGCTGAATTTACCACTTCACATTCATCATTACTCCTGTCTTCGCTTCTCTTCCTACTTCACCATCCCCCTTCCAATATGATGTATAACCTGATTACACATTTGACACACAGGGAGAACAGCTGGGTCAGTAGCCTATCTCAGAAGGCAGAATACACACACACACACACACACACACACACACACACAATCACAATAACATTAGTTAAAGTATTTGTAAACCACATTTATTTCTTCCAGTCTACAAAATCATGATAGTGATCTGAAACTGTAAAGGATCTCAGTGATTGCCAAGTCCACTGCTCATTTTAGAAACAAGGATTTTATACCCTCCATTATTAAAATGACAATTTAGGGTGTATGGGGTAGGTAGTGGTCAGATTGTTGCCCCAGAAAGGCACCATCTGGGGTTGGTATCAAAACAGTTCCATGAAATGCCTCTCTTCACACACTCCTACCATCAATCTCTAGATTTTTAGTCCCACTTTATGATTTTAATTTCTCTAAGGGTAAACAAACATTATTTGTAATTGGTAAACAAGCAACACCTCCTTTTCATTGGCTCTAGACTGTTCAAATGACCCATTCATTCTAAAAAAACAAAACAAAACAAAAGGTGATGGTGGTGATGGCAAGACCTAGGTCTCTTGTTTAAATCCTCCCAAAATTCCCTAGCTTTGATTTTGTTTTCCAGATGCAGGAGTCCCATGGACCCAAAGAAAGTAGGATTGGTCAGCTGTAATGTAATGCCAAAAGAAGGCAACTTCCCAGGTTCAAAATACCAGCATAGGTGCTCTCTATTTTATTTAGTGACAAACCAAGAACAGAGAAGATCAAAACATGACATCATTCCAAATACAGCATTTACTAAGTGTGATTAAATAATCTCCAAGTACTACCCCACCCCAGGATCTTCCAATCATTCAATCAATTACAAAGTCTCTGTTCTAAATACTTCTCCACCCCTAGGCTATACCTTAATTAAGTCCACCACAAAGCCCCTCTTCTCAAATGGAGATTAGTTTCCAAACATAAGGTCAAAAGTTCCCCACCCCTGGATCACAATTGAATCTACCCCAGAGTTACATCAAGTTTAAACACAGCACTTAATACCCAAATGGAGGTCTTTTCTTCATCTTGACACGAGGGAAGTTCTCAGCAATCTTAGTTCCTGGGGAGACAAGGCTTAGCAAAGCCACAAGATACATTGCCAGTCCCTTCATGAATTTATCCTCTGTCTGTAGAACAGTCCTAGAACCCCTGAACACATTAGCAAAGCCCTCTCCCAGGATTTCTGTAAACATACAACAAGAAAATCCTTCTTCAGGGCTTCTGAACCAACAGAAAGGCTCCCAGACCCCTGCAACAACAGCACTGTCCCTCACCAGTGGACAGTATT
>NW_027187273.1:2916409-2931668 GCF_028583685.1 Petaurus breviceps papuanus | reverse complement strand
CCCTGCAACAACAGCACTGTCCCTCACCAGTGGACAGTATTCACTCTCTGTCTGCAGGACAGTCGCAGGCCTTCTTAGCGAACAGCCAGGTTCCAGGACTTCTTCAACAAAAGGACAGTCTTTCACCAGTGGACAAATCTGGCAAAATAACATCAAAACAGACAGACAAAGTACCAGCAAAACAGCCATGTCTCCTCAGTCCTTGGCAGCTCAGGGGGCAGGTCTCAAAAGTCCAGGGCAATTCAAAGCGGCCACCAGCAATTCTCTTAGTCTCTCTCTCTCCACGAGGTGCTGCTTCCAAAAAGATCTTCCGCCTCTCTCTAGTGTCTCTCCAAATCTACATCACCAGCTCCTCCCACTTCAGGACTTTCTTTTCACATCAACAAGCCCATCCCACAGGTGGGATTAACAAACTCTGGGTTTTAATACAATCAATTTGAAAACCAAGCCAATACAGGGGAATCTTTAATTGCCATTACTATCACATCAGCTAAGAGTCTTTGAGGTGCTGGAAATTTAAGCAATGTCACTTATAAGGAGAAATTCTTTAAGATTAAGATTCAGGAAGAGATAAACACTTACTCCAGTATTTGACAGCAAATTTTACTTTATGCTCTTGTGGTTAACATAAATCAAAAAGATAATTATAAAATTAAAGGACATATTTATGATTCTCTTAATTGGTCAAGCTAAATCCCAGCTTCTAAAAAAGCAGGAAGTATTTAGAAAAATTCTCCTTGACAGGACAGTGCTTGAATCCTCTATTGCTTCATTCCTCTCCACTTTCTTTATTTTAAAGAATCAGAAAGTAATTTTATTTCCAAGTTCATTGCATTGTTTTGCATTGTGCCTATCCAAAATTGTAGAATTTGTCAAAATGCTACAATCAGATATGATGTTCTCAGGAGAGCACAACAGATGCTTGGGATAAATGAGCTTGCAAGAGAAAGTTGTAATTTAGGTTCTCCAGAGTTCTTCTTAGCATGTTAAAGTTAAAAGACCCTGGGGTTTAATGAGATGAGCGGAGGCTGAGAAATTTACACTTTTCCCCATTAAATTAAGAAAAGAAACATTTTGCTTTCTGTACTCAAGCTCTGATCATCCCATATTCCCATGCAGGAGCATCTAAGGATGGCAGCCCTCATCTGATTTTGGTTAAAAATGAAAGAGGTTGTATTTCTGAAAGTGATTGTGTTTTTATTTGATAATTCTGGCTATGCCTGTATTTGAAACTGATTATTGATGTGTTGGTGTCTGACTCAGAGGGGGATTTGGAAGTCATGAGAGTGAAACTGATTTCTCTAGGACCTTCCAAATTTTGATGACTAGACACTAGGAAAGTTGTCTAGAAGTGACTCAGGCCTTGATCATGAGGCATTATGATGCAGTGAAGAGTGTTAAATTTGGAGTTAGTGACACCAGCTACATTGATTACTACTTTCTATGACCTAGGGCAAATCACTTAAGTTTTCTGGGATTTATTTATAAAATAAGAGGGTTGAACAAAATTACTTCTGGAGTACTTTTTAGTTCTAAATTTATGATTCTGTAATCTCAGGTTTTCATGCAGGAATGGATAAGAATGCTAAATCTTCCAATCTAAAGTTACTAGTTCAATCACTTTCTCTTTCTAAGTCAGTTTGCTAGCTGTTTACCAACACATCCAAAACAGAATTCTATCTAGTATGTCAAAGTATAGTTATGCAATACAATTAAGTTAAGATTAAGGTTAATAGTGAAGTACCTCAAGTTCCTTTATGAATTACTTTATCCCTTCAATGAACTGTTATTCAATGGTTTTCAAGTGGCCTGTACCTCAGAGGTGTCAGCCTCAAGTAGAAAAAGGGGAACTGAATGCTACATATTAACTTAAAAATAAAATGTTAAAATTATCTATGTTATATTGCATTTTAATTTATTCATGTGGTTCAGGCCTATTTAAGAGTATTCCAGCCATATGTTTGACATCTCTGTTGTACATACTGATATTTAATAAACTCAGTTTTTAGGTTATTTAATATGCTAAGTACTATACATATGATGCTATAATATGTAATACTATGTAGAGACAATATAGTATTATAATACTATAAATAGGCAGAATTCAGAAAAACTGGGAATACAAAAAAAAGGTTATTTTATGATGGGAGTTACCATAGAAATGAATGAAATTACCAAAATGAATGAAAATGCATATAAAATAATACATGGGTTAAAAGAAATTAACTTCATAAGTACAAAATGGAGAGAGATGGCCAAGTTGGAGAGACCTGGGTGATTTAGTGTTCTACAAGCTCAATATGTGTTACCTTTGCTATATGGCAGCAAAAATGAAAACAAACAAACAAAAAACTTGATGTAATCTTAGGCCACCTTAAGAGTCAAAATTTCCAGAGGAAAGAGGGTTATGTTCCCACTATCTTCTGCTATGGCCTTGCTTCATCTAAAATATTTTGCTAATTTGGGGGCATAACATTTTAGGAATACCATTGACAAGACAGAATACATCAAGAATAGGAAAAATTAACTGGAGATATGACATCATGGTCATTTGAAGGATGGATGATTAACTGGGAGAAGATTGGGGGGGGGGTGTAAGGTTTAGGGAGGAGGGAATCAGAGTCGTAAGAAGAACTATGTAATTGGAGGTTTGCCACAGGGATTGCAATAAAGGAGTCCCAGACAACAACTTCCTGGTATATTTCTTTCCCTCTACCCAATTACCCTCACATTCCAGGTAAGCTCCTTGATACTTGGCCCAACCATCGGTAATGACATTTTCCTCCCACAATGTTCTTGTCCCCATAGTAGTCTTTATCCTTTTTCCCTAGTAGTGACTTATCTTATAACATGGTTGGTTGTTTTTGTTGTTCATCATGGCTGGCAACCAACCAGTTGCCTTATCAAACTCTAAGCAATCCACAGAGCTTGCTTCAGACCTCTTCATGGATGTTAGAATAAATTTTTCTTGTCTACTCCTTCCTTCAGAATTCTTCACATACTTAGGGTGAGCATCCCCTTAAGTCACCAATGGGTTTAAAGCTTGTCATCTGTCAGCTAACATTCAATCTGCTTTACCGAGTCTACAAGATGTTCTACTGCGGTGTGACTACTGAAAACACTGCAGTTTCTTGGAGCTACTGGTGAGAGTTGAATATAAACTTAAAGTGTTCTAGCACCACATACTCCCCACCTACAAATGTCTTCCAGGTGAGCTTCCTATTACTACTACCATCTAAATCTCTTTGCTCCAGTCACAGCTCTAGAGGACATGATGGCTGCTATCAAGTATTCATTTATATGACTTCCATTTGGAAGAGGGACAAATTTTCTTCTGGTTCATCTCAAAAGGCAGAACTAGGAATAATGGGAGGAACTTGAAGAGAAGGTTCCTATCTTCTGTCTTCAATTAATTCTATTCGGTTTTATCTGATCAGAGAGATGGCTACTATGAATTATGGCAACTCAATCCATTCCAACCATAGCCCTGCTTGACTCCTTTTTTAAAAATATTGACTCTGGAGTCATGCTTTGCAGTGCCATGATTGGCAAAGCAACTAGTGACATTTTGCTCCCAGCAGCAACATAGTTTCCATCTATTCTTTTCAAGAGGAAGCACCACCATAGTTTATTAGTTGACCTTTAAATGTACTCGTATGATATACTGTGGCATCCAAGAGAGAGTGAGGAAAGCAATGCCTACCAGTCTTACTCATTGTGACAGCTGTCTTTTCAGTAGAAATCTCAGTGGACAGATGCTGAGCACCAGGTTGGGCTGGAAGGGAAGGACAAAAGCATGAGGAGTTTGGATCCATCAGCCAATATTTATTTATTAAGTGGTTAACATATGCTCAGCCCTATTAGGTGTTGTAAGAGAACATGTTTTAAAAAGTATGCTTCATATAGTCAGAAACAAAGAAGTTTTTAAATTTAAATTTATTTATTTACTTTTAGTTTGCAACATTCAGTTCCACAATCACTAGAGTTTCACATTTTCTCTCCTTCCCTCTCCTCCTCCTTCCCCCTCATGGCAGTATGCAATCAAATATAGGTTCTACAAATACCTTCACATTAAACATTAGTCAAGTTGTAAAGGATTATAACCAATGGAGTGAGCCATGAAAAAGAAGGGATAAAACAAAACAAAACACACAAGAGAGAGAGAGGAACTAGTTTGCTTCAGTCTGTGTTCAGACTCTGTAGGTCTTTCTTTGGACGTTGATATCCCTTTCCATCATGAGTCCTTTGTCATTGTCTTCTAACCTCGTATTGCTGAGAGGAGCCCACTCTTATCAAAATTAGTCATCACACATATCATGTATGTAATTATGTGCAAAGTTTGCTCAGTTCTGCTCCCTTCACTCAGCATCAGTTTATGTAAGTCTCTCCAGGTTATTATGAAGTCCGTCTGCTCCTCATTTCTTATAGCTCAATAGTATCCCATTATATTCATATAACACAACTTGTTTAGCCATTTCCCTATTGATGGGCATTCCCTTGATTTCCAAATCTTTGCCACCACAAATAGAGCTCCTATAAATATTACTGTACTTACAGGTCCTTTTCCCACTTCTATGATTTCTTTGTGATATAGCCCTAAAAGTGGTATTGCTTAGTAAAAGGGTTTGCACTTTTTTATAGCCCTTTAGGCATAGCTCCAGATTGCTCTCCAGATTGGTTGGATTAGTTGACAACTCCATCACCAGCTCATTAGTGTTCAAATTTTTCCACATTCTCTCCAGATTTTAATCTGTATTATAAAAATAGCAGTTATCAAACTACTTGGCTGAGGAATAGAGTAGTACATCAGTGGAACAGATTAGGTACATGAGGCACAGCAGTCAATAACTATAGTAATCTACTGTTTGATAAACCCAAAGACCCCAGCTTCTGGGATATGAACTCACTATTTGACAAAAACTGCTGGAAAAACTGGAAAATATTATGAAAGAAACTGGGCATAGACCAATATCTTACACCATATACCAAAATCAAGTCTAAATGAATGCGCAATCTAGGTATAAAGGCTGATACTGTAAGCAATCTGGGGAGAGTGAGGAATAGTTTACCTGTCAGATTTATGGAGAAGGGATGATTTTATGACCAAACAAGTATTAGAGAGGTTTACGAAATGTAAAATGGATAATTTTGATTACATTAAATTGAAAAGTTTTTGTACAAATAAAGTTAATGTAACCAAGATTAGGAGGGAAGTGTAAAATTGGGAAAGACTTTTTACAACCAGTGTCTCTGATAAAGGTCTCATTTCTAAAATACACAGAAAATTGAGTCATATCTATGAGAATACAAGTCATTCCCCAATTGATAAATGGTCAAAAGATATGAACAGGCAGTTTTCAGAGGAAGAAATTAAAGATATCTATAAGCATATGAAAAAATGCTCTAAATCACTATTGATTAGAGAAATGCAAATCAAAACAACTCTGAGGTACCACATCTCACTGGCCAGATTGGCTAAGATGACAAAGCTTTTTTTTTTGTAAGAAAACTAGAGTTTACATTTCTGTTCTCCTAGGTACTGCTTGTGTGATCTTGACTAAGCCTATTAATTCTCCTAAACCTCAGTTTCCTCATTTGTGAAAAAAGATGAAATTATACTAGATGATCCCTACGTTTCCTTCCAGCATTTTATGATTCTATGGTGTCATGGGATCTCTTGTACCTGAAAGTCCATGTGGAGATGGCTTTCTATAGGTTTGGTTTCCCTAAAATGCTTCTTAATGGTTCAAAACATTTTGAACATTCTCTAACACCTTCCACCAGACCTTCTGTCTTTGTTGGAGATGTTCTTCCTACATAGACATGAGGCTCCATAGTGTGGTAGAAAGATCACTAGATTATTCTAGAGTTCTGGGCTGGAATTTTGAATCTAATAAGCTATGTGACTTTGAGCAAGTCCTTTCATGTCTCTAGATTCCTTAGTTTCCTGATTAGTAAAGTTAGGGAATGAGACTAGATTATCTTTAAGATCAATTCCAACATTATGACTTAGTTGATGTAGGTTAGACATTGAATAGAGAACATAGGAAAGTATGTAAATTAAAATACAATTTATTTCTGATTGGAAAAAAAGACAATCTTGAGAAGTGAATATGTGTACAATTCTTTTTTTTTCTTTCACTGGACTTATCTTACCATCAAGGAGATAGGAAAGAAAAGCTTGTCAGACCTGAAACCAGTAGAGGGAAATAAAAGATCATTGGAGAAATTGTAGCAAGGTAGCTAAAGACCAAACCTCTCAATGAATAGATTGAAGATTTTGAAGCCAAAGTTGCTGAAGCAGGTTAAAGCAGGTGCAGCAGACAACCAGAGAGCAATGTATGACAAGGTTTATACATAATATTTTTTATTAAGTGAAATATCTTAAGAAGGAAAAATAGTAATTAAATTCAATTTGGCTAAATTGAACAAATATTTTGTTTTATTTTAATGATAAGTTTTATTGATACCTTTTATTTTTAAATCATCATGTTGTCTGGAAATATCTTCCTCACCCCCAAATGAGCCCTCCTATGTATTACAACAAGTGTAATCAGAACAATAGGGATCATCAGTGAGAATTAATCACTTTTTTAAGTGCAAGATACTGTCCTTAGGCCCAGCAACATACAAATGAATGGATGAGAAAATAAATGTATCAAGCATCTAGGAGCTTACATTTGACTAAAATGCTTTTCTTAATAAGATCAAAATTGAACCTTTGTCCAGAGTAAGTTTGATATCTACCTCTGATCTCACTATACCAGTCACCCTGTTGAAGTAGTTCTAGCCCTCTATAGTTTTTTTCATTACTTCACACATTATATAAACATATATTATTTAAAGAAAAATATAAATTGTAGGTAATAATAGAGATGTAGATATACATGTATATGTTATTTAGTATATGTATTATATAGCATATGTATATGCTACATATTTGTATTTTACACATATAATGTACATATGTATTACATATATAATTTACATTTTCCCTTAAAGTCAAAGAAAAATCATAATTACATCCAGCTGCATTTGATAACATTTGAAATTAAATAAGAAAATAACACTTTGTCATCTCTGTTACTCAAAAAGTGATTAAAAATACACAGCACCTCATGAGCTCTAATAAAATGTAAACGAATTGTGATCTGTATTGTTGGAAGGAGTAGATTTTTGCCTTCTTAGTAAAATAAAGGATTCTTAAGGTATTGTAGTGTGATATGGTGCTGTGTTTCTTTAAATCTTGCTCAGGATTCTGTATTATTGTTTCTACTTGTAATTAATGAATAGCTCCTAACATATATATGTGTGTGTTTGTGGTGTGTATATGTATATGTGTGTATACATATACGTATATGTATATGTGTATATACATACACATATACATATCTCCCAGAATGACTTAAATCACCTGCTAATCCATTCTTTCTCATTTATCTATGCCTGAGGAATCTTGAAAGACAGCAACAATAATCAGCAACCAACAATAGAACCAGGGACCACTGTAGCTCTATTTCTCTGACTGCTGATAGATTTGCGGTATCCACTCAGAGGACATAGTCTGAGTGTGTAGAGCAGGTTTTGTGAATCCAAATGGAAATCTTGAGAATGATAGTGACTGCCACAAAGAACAATGAGAGACATATTGCTCCCAGGGTTTAATCCTGGATGGGGGTAAGGGGTGGAGAAGGGAATTGGGCCAATGGTCTGGGTACTATGTAGACCCAGCATTCTGAAGACATCTCTTTCTTAAGGTACAGAAAAGAACATAATCATGATATGAAATGAAAGACTCATGGCTACAACATCCATTGTGCACATTTGAACTTTTAATTAATTGCATTTGTTTTTCCCCTTCTTTTAGATTCCCACAGCTCTCTTGACCCATTTGTCGCAATTATAACTCACTTCCTATGCATATCAACTAAATTGTACTCCTAATGTTCCCATTTCTGCTTCTCTCTTTGACATGAAGATTCATCATTCATTCATCTACAATGGGTTTTAAATTTACAGACTCATACTCTGACTTTGAATCTACTCCCTGATTGGATTGATTCAAATGCTATTCCTCCCTATCATCATGTAATACTTAGGTACCCTGAAGTCTTAACATACTGACTATTAATCCCTATTCTCCTAGTAAAAAAAAAAAAACTCCATGTGAAAAAGCCAACATGGGCATTGCTTCAGTTTCTCTCTAAGGTTTTAACTGTGTGGGTGCTAAGTCAACTGAAGCCTGGTTTAATTGAATTTCTGCTGGACTGTGGACTATTAAACACATAACGTGCTGTGCTGGAGATGGTCTCATCACAACCCTCTTAGATCCAGAGAGACCAGATGGCTGGGGGATAGGCCAGACACAAAACAATCTGCCTTTGAGATCAAGGCCTAATTTTGTGGAGAGAGGCTTTTCAGTGGGAAAGGGATGGATGAAATAACATCTGACACTTTATATGCTCATGTGTCATCACCCACCAGGCTCTCAGCCCCATTTTCAATATTTCTAACAATGACCAAAAAAATAGAAATAGACCTGCAAAGGTTTTGTCATGCAATGCTCATTCCACAGTTCTCCCACTGATCAGTTCATTACCAGAAGAAGGGGAGGACTGAATCAACAGTCAGCCATATTCTCTGCATTCACAGAGAATTATTAATGCTCTGTCCAAGTCTCTCCTGAGTCACTTGGTTTTTATAGATGCTGCTGCTGAACATCATTTGGATGGGTGGGATGCCCCTGTCACAAGTGAAATCTGCCATCTCCTCCAAGGACTTGATTTGCAATCCGCAAGTGACAGAGCTTTAAAAGTAATTTCCTGCAGTAGCCCATTAGCAGGGCATTAATGCCTCCAGGCTCCAAATACAATCAGCAAAGCAAGGAGGTGCTTGGCCAAGTGGCATTCATTATCAGGATGAACTAAAGGAAATTTCATGACTTGGTGAATATTTTCTAGAGACTGGAAAGTTCTAAAGAGTGAACTAACTGTAGATAAAGCATAGATAGATAAATAGATAGATAGCAGTTATAGATAGATATATCTACATATATATATACACATACACACATATATGTATATATTTATGATGTAATATTTAAATACTTAATATTACATATATATATATATATGTGTGTGTGTGTGTGTGTGTGTGTGTGTGTGTGTGTGTGTTTGTGTGTATTTAAACATTAAATAACTCTGTTAAGTGGAATTGGGGAGGGGGGGTTTAGCTTCTGTGGTTGGGAACAAATGGAAGATACTCTCAAGTAATGTTACCAGAAACACAATTCATATAATTTCTTTTAAAAATGTCACTTGTATTCTAGCATGCTGAGTTGGAGTTGTACTTCCCTCTCCCACAAACTTCTGTGAACAGTATACTATTCTCAAACATGGAAAGCAAGCAGACAAAGGGGAAAGCATAGAACTAAGTCATAAACCTGGTTAATTTGCTTAAAGTCTGTTCTTCATAGCCCTTATTTCCATCTCCCTCAACTCATTCTCTTCACCACTCCACCCAACTTTTGATCCTAAAGCTATGATCTCTTTCACTGTTTTCTCTGGAATGTTTGCTCCATAGGTAATGAACTAGATTTCATCTTCAGTCAGCTTCCTTGGTTACCCTTTCAAGAAATTTCATTCACCTCTCTATCCCAACCCTCACATTTACTCATCAAAGTAAGGGAATTAGAATACTTTTTAGTCTCTATTGCCACTTCCAAGTCCTCCCTCTACCACTACTAATCTGTATGTAATCTTTTCTCTTTTAAAGTTAATTTTGTCCACATTTTTCACCCAACCAAAATGGTGGAGCTGTTGTCTACAGACCTCCAAGATGCTCTCCTTTCTTGCTCAACTAGTTCAGTGCTGAACTCATAGTCTTTCCCTCCTTACCAATTCCTGCCATCAAAATGAGGGAATTCAACATGAATATTGATGCTTCCTCAACTTACTTATTTCATATGATTTACTCATCCACCTCACTACAGCTACATGCAAAGATGATTACACAATTGATCTTGCTATCACCCATAAATGTTCCACATTTATGTTCATGAAGCCTTAAATTCCTTTATCTAAATCACACTCAATTGGCAATCAACCTCTCCTGTCTTACAACCCCAAATTGTGTTCATCCTCACCTCAACCTCCAAACTCTTCACCCCATGTTCTTTCCCAAGTCATCATTCTTGTTCAAACTCTACTCTTGTCCCTTTTTCATCTTCATCCCTTAGTAAAACAGGTTAACTTTATACTGTCTTGCTCTCTCAAGTCATTATTTTGGATCTTACCTTGACAAATACTGGCCTTCAGTTACTCCCACCATTCACTACAAATTTACATTTTATGATCTCAACTGGACATTCACTGAAGCAAGGAAATCCTTTTATACCTCTCTAATCATTTAAATATCCCAGTCTCAAAGTACTATTTCCAAACCTTTTATTCCTTCCCTCCTATCTCCTCAAACTAGTATGATGCATATTTGTACCTTCTACTTCTAAAATTCTAGAGATCCTTGATCTAGGACTTAGTCCAGAAAAACACCCCTCACACATTCACATCCATCTTCTTTTTTTCTGGAACCATATTTAATTGTGACCAGCTGTTTCATTTCTAGACCCAACTCCTATCTCCAGTCTGATGTCCCTACCCTGTCCTCTTATGAAAACACTCCATGTCTCAAATTTTCATACTAGGAACATCCATGTCTCATGTCAAATGCAACCTCTCTCTTGCTGTGTGTGACATAAGAAGTGGAATAATGGACTTCTGAACTTCCTTATAAAACTACTGCTATACATAGTATTAATCCATATTTATCTTAAGTTTCCCTATGGTGTGGACTATTCTGAAGGTATGGTATGAGTCTACTACCCTAGTTTTACACATATCATCTCCCTACTCCATTGGAGGAGGTTTTTAGACTGCCATAGTTCATTCCTTTATGGAAAAGAGGCCCAGGCTACTCCTTTTCACTCTAGAAGACTTAGTTAGAAATGGGAGGTGTATGTGTGTTTGTGTGGAGTGGGAATGGGGGAGAGGTAGAAGGCTGGTAGAAAAGGGAATATGGTGCAACTTTCAAAACTAGCAGCAGAGTCCAGAGAAGTCAGCATCCTAGTTTTTCCCTATTTATCAAAAGGAAGCATGTTGTTATATTTTGTTGTTTTCTAGTGAACCCATTTGGAGTTTTCTTGGCAAAGACACTAGAATGGTTTTCCATTTCCTTCTCCAATTCATTTTCAAGATAAGGAAACTGGGTTAAGTGATTTGCCCAGGGTCACACAGCTAGTAAACTTCTGAGGCTGGATTTGAACCCAGGTTTTCCTGACTCTAAGTCTAGAGTTCTATCCAATGCACAGCCTACCATGACCTGCTAATTTATGCTTCTTTGAATTTTTTCTGGGTGATTTTCCCTCCTTACTTCTCAATTTAGCAGATTCCTGGATGTTGAGATGGCAAAGGGATTTTCTTTTGGCAGGAAAGAGCAAAAACAACAGCAGTCATACCTAACACTTGCTAGAAAGTTGTTGCAGAGTTGTTTGCATTGTTAATGAATTTCACACTTTTTTCATTCAAAAGAACAATTAATAAGATGAATTTGGGTTTTGACCTTTGCAACAGAGTCTCTGGGAAAGTTAACTACCATATTAAGGTGAACTGAGTTCTTAAAGAGTTTTCTGACTCTTTTGGCTAAAGAAAAAGCTGTTGCACTTTGCTCTGATATTTGTGTGTATAAATGTGGAATGTTTCTTGAAACATACTGCTATTAGTAACTGGCAGCTGAACAGCAGAAGTAGAAAACAACAGATAAAAATATTAACCCTAAACTGAGAAGGAGTTAAGGCTGAGGTTGGACAGAAGAAAATCCTGCTCATGTATGCCAGTTGTTTGGGAAAATAGAAGGGCAATACCATTGTTTTATGGGAATTTTTATATCTGATGAAACTGTTGAGTTGACTGAGAAGAATATGTAAAAAGCTCTATAAGTTGTGAACATGTTGTGTTCGTTTGTGTCAGACACTTTTAGATTTTTCCTGCTACTGCTTGAAAAATTATTTAGAAGATAACTCCCCAACTACCACCAAATTGTGGGAAACTTAGAAGCAATGATTTAAGGAGCAGCATAACATCTCAACAGATATGTGTAATGGAAATGCAAATTTAAAGATCTTCCCTGCCCCTAGGCTAAAGTGCACCTGGAGCCTGGGGTGGGAGGCTTGTTTTTCAGTAGATACTTTTTGATTGGGCAGTGGGTCCAGAAGATTGTTACATTCTCTGAGCCGGGAGAAAGCTATATAAACCCTGATTTGAGGCTTTGTTTTGGGGCTCACTTTGAGAAGTGTTCTGTGATTTGATCAGATGAGACTCTGGGAAGCCGTTGTTGAGAGCCCCCCCCCCCAGCTTTGAAAAACCCAGATTTTGATTTGGTATGGATGTTATAGTTGGGCAGTTTTGGAAACCTGTCTACTTGATCTGTTTCTCTGTCTTGATATTTCTGTCTGTATACTCTGAAGTTCGGGGTGCTGACCTTTTTCCCCTGAACTAGGTAAACAATACATACATGACTGATTAAAGTAAGCTTGTTAACCCATTTTGAGTTGCTTTCCTTTAACAAAGCAGATCCAAGAACCTGTGTTGGCAGCCACCCTGGGGATGCTTGGGGTGCTTGCTGCTACAATATGTTTATGATCATCTTATGATCTTGTTTCCATACATCGAATTGGACATACATATATATATATATATATATATATATATATGTATGTATATATATGTGTGTGTGTGTGTGTGTGTGTGTGTATAGTGTTTCCCTAAAGAAGGAGATTGAATTGGTGTCACATTAGAGAGAGGCGTGCTGGTGATTGAGCAGCAGCATCACTTCTGATAAACAAGGGAAATTTTTCAGTCAACTGTTTACTCAGTGTTCCTGTATGACACATTGAAACAATAATAATGGCTGCCAATGGCAATCTAAATATTGAATCAGTACCAGGTGGTTAGAAAGAAGTATTAGGACTATGTGGAGATCTTAAAGTATTCTAGAATGCAAGCTCCTTGAGACTAGAGATTATTTCATTTTCTGTTTTCCCAGTGCCTGACATTTTGCACTCTGGGGCCTGCAATGCACCCAGAGATTTTTAACCTTTCCACTCTTACTCTCCTAAGACAACCCTACAATATTCTGCAGTTTTTGAAGCGATATCAAATCAACTGCCCTAAATCTCCTGAAAGAGATATGAAAATCTACTTCTATATATACCCACCTCATCACTGAAATCATCCCCCTCTCCTGCCACAAATCTCTCTCTCTCTCTCTCTCTCTCTCTCTCTGTCCCCACCTTCCTCTCCTCCCTCTCCCCTATCTATCTAGATGTACATCTAGATAGATACATATAGTTCTATTCCATTATTATCTAAGTTCCTTAAGGACAAAAATGATCTTTGTTTTTATATTTGTATCCCAAGAATTTAACACAATTTTTGGAACACAGAATTTGATTAATAAAGGTTTTTTCACACATTCATTCATTCCTGGCAGGCATTTTATGCTTCTGGATTGATATTTTTTTAAATGTAGTGGCAGTGCTCTTCTGAAGCCTGCCCTCCTCCTTTGGAACAAGGTTCCCTCACATAATTGACCTCCCTGATACTCCTTGGATTGAGTAAAGATATACCTGCATGGGTTATAAGTCCTGGAGAAAAAATTCACCCATCATCAACCCAGGAAATCTAGACCCAATATCACTGTGTATGTACAGAGGTCCTTACAATGGTCTAGTTCAATGCCATAAGCAGTCCTGAGTCTAAGAGGAGCACTGAATTCTTCTAACGACTTGGTTAGTGGAGGATAATGTTCCAGTATATATCATGGAGCCCATTTTAATTTAATTAGAGGACCCTTTATGGACATGTCTCTTGAACTGTGCATATACAAAATTGAGGGTTGAAAGGGAAGTTGAGAGAGTGTGAGGATTTCGATTGTTTTCCTACCCCATTAAGTCAAGAAACTGCTAGGGAAGCTTAGATCCTCTGAGTCAACCAGTCATAGTGAGACATATATTAATGGTTTAAAGCCCCTTTTCCCGCCCACCAAGGAGTGTGTATATCAATTACTCTCCAGTTCCTTACACTTCCTTCCCAGTTCCCAGTATGAATCAGTACCAGTTCCTGAAGCTGTCTGTTTCTGCAGAAACAAATCAATCAATAAACATTTATTAAACACCTACTTGTTAAGAGCTATGCTAAGTACAAAACAAAAGTTTTCCTAATTTTGATTCCATATTCCATCAAAGATACCAGCAGATTTGGCCTTTTTCCAATCTTCCTGACTGTCCCTTCTTATTGTGGGTATCTTTCCTAAGCAAAATTTGATAACTTCACTTTCTGTAGTAGCTCCTGTCTTGTGGAATTCTTTCTTCAGTGTCTTGTGGAATTCGTTTTCTCAGCATTCTTTTTTGGCAGCATCGGCTATCATCCAGGCCTAGAACTAAAAGTCTTAGGCGTGCTCCTATTTCCCAAGCCACAGCAAGGGGTGGGGTACCTGCGGCCTTGAGGTTACATGTAGCCCTCTAGATCCTCAAGTGCAGCTCTTTGACTGAATCCAAACTTCACAGAACAAATCCCCTTCCTAAAAGGATTTGTTCTGTAAAATTTGGACTCAGTCAAAATACTGCACCCAAAGACCTAGAAGACCACATGTGGCCTTGAGGCCATAGGTTACCCACACCTGGTAGGCAATATGTAACCCAATTCCTTAGTAGTATGACCTCCCACATTCTCCCTTACACTAAGGATATGATAGGGAGTCTGCCTCAAATTACATTCCTGTCACTCAACCTGTATGAAGACAGAGGGTTAAGAAGGCAACCTTTCTCCTGGAAGGTGACTGGATTTGTAACCTTGAGCAAGTTACTTAACCCCAATTGCTTAAAAAATAAAAAGAATTAGAAGTGTATGTGTTCTAAACCTGCCCACTCTTCCTGGCTAGCATCCTGATACTGCTCCTTTTGTATATAGACGTTTCTATACTAGAAATCTCTCTACTTATGTTGTACTCAGTTAATTGGTAGTCCCTTGATTCCGACATCAGAGATGGGAAGATATGAAGTAAGACAATACTCCCTATAAAACCCTCTTCTTCTTCTTCTTCTTCTTCTTCTTCTTCTTCTTCTTCTTCTTCTTCTTCTTCTTCTTCTTCTTCTTCTTCTTCTTCTCCTCCTCCTCCTCCTCCTCCTCCTCCTCCTCCTCCTCCT
>NW_027187273.1:2884011-2916309 GCF_028583685.1 Petaurus breviceps papuanus | reverse complement strand
CTCCTCCTCCTCCTCCTCCTCCTCCTCCTCCTCCTCCTCCTTCTCCTTCTCCTTCTTCTTCTTCTTCTTCTTCTTCTTCTTCTTCTTCTTCTTCTTCTTCTTCTTCTTCTTCTTCTTCTTCTTCTTCTTCTTCTTCTTCTTCTTCTTCTTCTCTCTCTCATTTGGTAGTCTAGATCATCTTAATATGCATTTGGAATCTTAGGTGGGCTTTCTTCTGTCTTTAATTTGAAGACATCTTCTCTAGAGGTCCCAACAGTTCAACTCTGGGAGCCAACATTCTTACACAAAAGAGATGAGGTGTCAGCTCTCTGTTCCACAGTGATTAGGGATGGAAAGAAAGCTGAGACTAAGTGCATCAAGTATCATTCTAACCACCTGGGGAGTAAATACATATTCAGATATGCCATTCGTACCTGTCTTTGTATCAATGTTCATGAGCAATGTCATGAAGATTCATCTGGAGTTATCTTGAGATCTTTTCCCTTGTTCATGGGATGGGATGATACTTATTATGAGGAACAATATCTTTCCAGAACAATTGCTGAAAAACACTGCACCCATGGTTCAGAAATCATATTGTATCCTTCCTTTGTTACCTTTACCTTCTTCTCTGCTACCACCAGTGGGGGTTCCCATAATTCAAGCCTACCTTGTTTGAATTAAAGTAGGACAAAGTCTTCTTTTTTATTATCACTAAGATGTGAGAAATATTTCGCCAAAGACTTCTAAGACCCCCTAAACTACTACAGCAGATCGAAGCAGAGCTGGTACTGGAACACTGTTTCAAAAGGTCCTTCCTGCTGTATGCTCTATTGATTCTGATTTAATATTTTATCTAAGAACTGCTATTATGATGCCCTCCTCCCTCTCATTTTCCCTCTGATCTCTTTTTTCCTCTCTTCCCCCTTTTTCTCCCCTTCTGTAGGCCTCTTTTCCCTGTGTTCATAGAAGCATTGATTTTGAACTAGCAACAATCTTAGAAGCCATCAGGTTCAATCCCTTCATTTTAGAGATAAGGGAACTGAGGCCCATAGAGACAAAGTGCCTTGCTTAAGTTCAAACAGTTTAGTGGCATATCCATGATCTGAATTGAGGTTCACTGACTCAAAAATCCAGTACACTTTGTCTTGTAGCACTCTCTTTATACTTATTGCCCCTTCACCAAGGGGAAGAAAATAATTTGTTGATTCTACCTCTACAATATATTTTGCATCTGCCTACTCATATGGACCACCAGAATTCATTGGTAAAAGCCTCACAGTTGGACTATTATCTCATAATATCTTCCCCTCTCTAATGATCTTTCACTCAGCTTCCAAAATAATCTTCTTAGAACACAAATCTATTCATGTCTTGATCAAAAACCCTCAATGATTATCCTATTAGAACCTCTAGGGTGAAGTAAAAACCAAACAATATAGCCTCCTCATCATGACGTTAATACTGACACACAATTCTTCTCCAGTTTCACTTTCTTGGTTTATTTTCATTACTATCCTTCACAAGAGTACATTCCAACCAATATATCCTTCTTTCTGTTTCTTACAAATAATAGTCTCCTACATCATTGTCTTGTACTTCTGCCCTCTATACCTATAATGCATTTTTTCTTAACTGTTGCCTCCTAGAAAAGCTCTAACTTCCTTCAATACACAAATGATGTCTTCTTTATGAGGACTTTCCTGGTCTATCCTAACTACTTCACATTCAACAATCATGTATTTATTTTGTATTTATTCTGTGATACACAGACACACACAAACATGTATATATCTATATATGTATGCATACATGTCTGTGTGTTATCTACACATATAGATACATATACAGGCATGTTGACTCCCTTGATAGAATGCAAGCTATTTTAGAGTAGAGAAGACAGTTTCATTTCTGTTGTTGTTTACCTAGCACCTAGAATGATTACTGGAACATCTTGGGGACTTGATAAAAGCCCTTTGGTTAATGTCCAAACTGAACATAACACCTTTTCCCTAAAACCTCCCTATGTCTTCTGAAACAATCCTTAGAGTAGTCTACATTCAAAATCTTGGAGCTACATTTTTTTTCTTTTCTCTCACCTCTCACATTCAATCAATAGCCAAACCCCAATTATTTTTACCTTCTAGATATCTTTTATCCATTGACCCTTTTGATTTCATTGCTATACATGTAACATTCCTTCTTCATCTCTACCTATTGAAACCCCTCTTTTTAAAAATCTCATTCTGGCAGTATTCCATCTATTGTCTCTCTTATCTTACCCCAAAAGAAAATAATCAAAATATTATCTCCTTCAAATTTTCTGAGATCATTTTCTCTGGATCTCTTTTCAGTTTTATCATGTTTCAACTTTTATCATGGGTAGTTTTTGTTGCTGTTGTTTTTGGCATGTGACGTATTTCCACCTAATTAAATTGTAAGAACCTGGAAGCCAGGACTTTTGATGTTTTCCATTATTGCATCCCTAGGCCATTGATGGTATTTTGTACATAGTAGATGCTTAATAAATACTGTTTAAATTGAAAAGTAATGTATAAGCCTGTATGGCCCCATTACTGGTTAAGTGAAATAGACACTCCATGTGCTTCTTAGAGTTCAAAGAGGAGAGGTGAGATTCAGTATTTGGAGGACTTGATCCAGCAGTGGAAGGCTTCATAAAGATGAAAATGGTATTGAGCTGAGAGTTGACTAAACAAAAAATAGTAGGGAATATATTACAGGAAAAGGACTCAGAGGAATCACAGACAGGATTGTTGAGAGGCAAATGAGCACTTGACCAAATATATATATATATATATATATTTCACAGAAAGAAATTTTCATGATCATTTTCTCACAAGAATGTGTGATTTCTCATTATCACTTTTCATATGCATATTTGTCTGTCATGAAGTAAGCTTGGCCCTGTGACATTTTCTTTTTCTTGGATTGTTACCCCCTTGAAGGTAGGGAGGCACATTCCTGTAGTTCTGTTTGAAATGCATTAAGAACATTATAAGTTCAAAGTCCACTGGAATTGGATACTTGCAGACTACATTTCCAGTTTTATTGCTGCCTTATCCACCATGCAAACTTCTGATCGAGGCAGACTGATCTACTCACCTCAGTTTCCTCATTTGTGAAGGAAGGTAGATCAACTAAATTATCTCAAATGTCCCTTCTACCTAAATAGCTTTTGGACCTATTCACACTACTGGTTCTATGTCTTTGCTTACTCATGCCCCTCTACTAAATATGTGTGTGTATGTGCATGCGTGTGTATACTCATCAATGAATGTAGACTCTACCAGGGAAACTTAACTAGAAATTTGCTCCATGTGACCCTTGGCAAGCAGTTTAACCATGTTTTTCTCAGTTTCCTCATTTGTAAAATGAGCTGGAGAAGGAAATGGGAATTCATTTCAGTATCTTTGCCAAGAAAATCCCATAAAGGGTCAGAAAGAGTCAGGCATAAGGGAACAATGAATTGAAATTGAGAGGATACTGACACATGTGATAATTCAATAGTGTGTAAACAATACCTATTTGGAAGGAATAATTTGGTAACATAGGAACAATGGTATTCTGGAGTTAGGCTGAAGCAACTTGAGAGAAATGATTGTTAAATTTTTAGTGTGAGAATATATATCTTGGAAATTGGCCAATGACACAAATCACAGTTTGATTTATTGTATTTTAGATTAGCTAAAATTAAGAAAGTTACAGAGAAAATGTTAATAACATATATTAAATTTTAAAGTGTATTGTGAATACATTTCCCCCCTTGGAGAGTGGTTCATTAAATATCTATCAGCACACCACTGCAGGAAGTTACCAAGTGGCACTTTATTCACCAATGTCTGCCAACAGGTGAGTGTCTTAATTTTATCAATCATTTCATGTGGCTTTCCCTTGGATATATTCTGTACTGCTTGTCCTAAACACAAAAATTACTAGTTACAACTCTGAGGTCATGGGGATTTATGTTCTCTGATATTAATAATCATAAGGATTATAATGATCATACAAGCTTCTGGTCTCATGATTTAAAAAGGGGGGATTTCCACTTTATCCTACAAAAATGGGCCTCAGCAAAGCACTTATATGATGAATACCATGTGTCGTATAAACTTCCCATAGTGTTTTTTCCTTCCTACTAGATCCTGATACACTCTTTTATGAACAAGTGCTACTTGTCTCTTGTTAAGTAAATACCCAACACCATTCAGGTAATGTGCAATCAAGGCCATCTTTTTAAATAGCAGTTATCTCCAAAGGGAACCACAAGGGAACCACAATATGATCTCTAGGGTCATATGGACCAACTCCCTGGATGGTGGAAAGATTAGCTGAATCTCATGTTCTTCATGAGAGCTAGTGATCTTGTCTTCAACACAACTACAATACTCCTTTCACTCATTATTACTCAACAGTCACAATCCTACTTCCTCTCATTGCTGGTCTCCCGTGGCTGTGTCCCTTGTGGCACTTAGAAGTTAAAGAAACCCTAGGCCTCCTTAATAGTTGTGCAGTCATTTGCATAAAGATGAGAGTTGAACCTATGGAATTTGACAATAGATCAAGGGAGAAAGAATATGTCATTTTCCAGTCTTTTTTCATTCACAACTGACTCTTTATGACCATTGGGGTTTTTGACTTTTGGGGTTTTCTTGGCAAACATAATGAAGTGGTTTGTAATTTCTTTCTCCAGCTCATTCTATAGATGGGGAAACTGAGGCTAACAAGGTTAAGTGACTTTCCCAACGTCATCCAGCTAGTAAGTTTCTGATCTGAAAGCCAGATCTGAATACAAGAAGATGAGTAGATGAGCCTTTCTGACTTCAGGTCTAGCACTCTATCTACTGTGTCACCTAGCTACCCCCCCCCCAAAACTTTTATAAAGAGAGAGTCTGGAGACAAAGCCTTGGTAAACAGCCACAGTTATGGGAAGGAAAATAGATGATTAAAAAAGGAAACTGAAAAGTTATGATCAGTTACATAAGGAAAAAAAGCACAAGAGAATATTGTCATTGAAGCCAATGAGAAGAGTCTATCCATTGGTCAAGGATATGTACAATTTCTGAGTGGTTAAGAATGATTTTAGAATCATAGATCTAGGGGTGGAAGGGGCCTAAGACATCAACAATCACATGCTCTAATTTTATAGATAAGAAAACTGAGGCCTAGGGAGGTAGTGATTTGCCTGAGATCACTCAGGTAGTAAGAGCAGAAGCAGTTTTCAGACATAGATGCTTTCACTGGGTATCTAGTGCTGAAGTGAATATGGGTGGAAAAGACCATTGTATTTAACATTTATGAGCTTGTTGGCAACTTTGGAGAGGATGATTTTAAGTGAGTATTAGGTCTGGAAATTAAATTTTCATGGACCAAGAAGTGATTGGAAGTTATGGAAGTAAAAGCAACAAGTGAAAACCACTGTTGTGTTTTTTTCCCTCCAGTCCATTGGTTCTAAAAGAGAGTGGGATGGCTAGAGAAGGAGGAGGATAGCAGGGTCAGGTGATTAATTTTACCAATATGGGAAGACCCTAGCGTATTTGTAGTGACCAGGGAAGGACCAACTATATTAGGACAAATTTATGATTTAAAAATCAAGCTTCAGTCTATTTGTTGAAAAATATAGCAGCAGGGGCAGCCAGGTAGCACAGCGAGTAAGAGCACCGGCTCCAGTGTTGAGAAGACCTGGAGATCGAATCCCAGGCTCAGACACTTAGCACCACACCCAGAAATAACTGGCCGTGTAACCTTGAGCAAGTTACTTAACCCCGATTGCTTTAAAAATAAGTAAAAAAGACAAATATAGCAGCTTTTTGTCATGCCTAAGAATTGGAAATTGAGAGAATAGCTATCAAATGGGGAATGGCTGTATAAGTGGTCGTATACGATTTCAATGAGATATTATTGTGCTATAAGAGGTGGTAAGCAGGATAATTTCAGAAAAATCTGAAATGCCTTATATGAACCAAATACAAAGTGAAGTGAGCACAACCAGAAGAACATTGTACATAGTAACAGCAATATTGTATGATGATCAACAATGAATAACTTAGTCATTCTCAGTAATACAATGATCCAAGACAATCCCAAATGATGATCATGAAAAATGCTATCAGCCTCCAGAGCAAGAACTTACGTTGTCTGAATACAAACTGAAGCATTCTATTTCTTCCTTTCTCCTTCCCTCCCTCCCTCTCTCCCTCCTTCCTTCCTCTCTCTCTCTCTCTCTCTCTCTCTCTCTCTCTCTCTCTCTCTCTCTCTCTCTCTCTCTCTCTCTCTCTTTCTTTCCTTCTTGCACAAAATGACTAATATGGACATGTTTTACATGATTGCACTTGTATAACCTATATCAGATTGCTTACCATCTCAGGGAGGGGAAAGGGGAGGGAGAGATAAAATTTGGAACCTTAAACTTAAAAAAAATGAATGTTAAAATTGTTTTTCCATGGAATAAGGGAAATAAAATATTACTTTTTTAAAGTCAAGCTTCAGAACAACAGTGGAGTGAATAAAGGGCAGGACTGGCTGTAAGAAGCTTGATATTTTGCCACTCACTGGTCACAGTCATCTGAGGCTTTTTTGCATTTATCTGAAGGTTAATTGAAGCAGGGTTGTATAGATAATGTGTTTGTTCACGTGGCAGCAGATTTTGGAATAAGGAGGCCTCTAAATTCAGTCCCTAGGACTGATTGTATAAAAGCCTGCAGTACTGTTGTGATTCAGTGCTAAGTAAATGCAATCTCCACATTGTTCTATAGTGAGAAGGCTTCAGAATCTCATTCCTGAGATTAGCTTCACTTAGACCTTCATTCTCCCAGGACCTTTAATGGAGAAGGGAGTCATAAGCACTTCATCAGGAACCTTAATATTAGTGGAAGCCCCCACATACCTGGGTGTTTGGTGGAAATGGACAGTTTCTGTGTTGTTGCCAAGAAAGAGCAGAATAGGCTTCAGATTCTAGGACAGTGGGTTCCCAGGGTTCCCAGAGAGGAAGACCTTTAAAGCTACTTCTTGATCCATCAGTGTAATTAAGGGTGTTCACCTGAAGAAAAGACTCAAGAGCTACATGATAGCTGTATTCAAGTATCTGAAGAAATGCCATATGGAAGATGTATTAGACTTGTTTTATCTGGCTTCTTCCTTAGAGGACAGAACTAGGAGCTACTAGTAGAAATTTTAAAGAGGCAAGTTTTAGTCTGATGTCAGGGGAAAAAAAATCCTTACCATTCAATCTATCCAAAATAGAAAGGACTGCCTTGGGAGGTAATGAGTTTTCCCTCTTTGGATGTATTTGGTAAAGGCTGAATGATCACTTACTGGGCATGTTTTTGTAATGATTCCTTTTGGTTATGGGTTGATCTAGGTAGCCTTTGATGTAACTTTGAACTTTCAAATTCTGTAATTTTGAGATACCAGTTCTTAATGGTTAAGTGATGGCATCTCTGGCACGGTTTCTGATTTCTAGTCAGATGATGACTTCTAGTCCCTGGCCAACCATATCAGCTTGCCCAGAAAGAGGAAAATGAAGCCTCTTATTCAGAGAGTTTTCACTTCACTAAATAAAAGGAAACAATTGTTTTTGTCTTAAAACTGTTAAGCCAAAGTGTTTTGACGTCTTAGGAGAGGAAGCAATTGGCTTTTCATAAGCAATTAAGTTAACTAGCCTTACTTATATCCTCTGCATTAAAGTACAAAACAAACAAAATTAAGGGAAACTCTACTCCCCTAGTTTTTTTTTAATTGTTCATAACAGACAGTTTATTGAGAGCAGAAATTATTTGTGTTATTGTACTTCCAGAAGTTATAGTGCCTGTCATATAAAAGGTAGTCAATAATTGTTGAATTATTAGGGCAATTAAAACACACATGACAGATATAGAAAAGCTGCAATATCATAGTAAAATGACTGGAATAAACATCATCAAGGACATAGGTAGAAATAAGGGAGGTCAGATAATAGTTGGTTATACTCATATTTCTCAAGATGGGGAAGTAAGAATGGGATTGGATCTGTACCAGTGGCAGCAGTACCTATGCTGTTAAACTGCAATCTAAGTAATTAATTAAGATTCTATACAAAACACATCTATCACCATCCTGTGGGACCTTGGGATCCACATCCTTTGGGGGAAATGGCTCAGGATGAATGGTATCACTGAAGCTCAGTGAATCTCAATTGCTCTTGGGGTAAAGGAAAGGATTTGCTGATGTAATCACTGACTTACTTAGAAAGCTACTGGTGTGGTTTTCAGGGTTATACTGAAAGAAAATTCCATTCTTTGTTGAACCATTTGGGAGATAGAAGGGGGTGCTCCACACTTGACTGAGACCAGTAAAGTTTGCCAGGAGACAATGGGCAGATGCACAAAGCACCAGCTGACTTGGTATGATTGCCTTTGCCAATGGAGAACCATAACCGGAGAAAGTCACTCTGCTCACTGAGAAACATTCTGCAAATCCACAGGAAAACAACAATATTAATCAGTTTTGAAGCCCCATAAATGGAGGACAGGAAATGATGTTTATGCCCCAGCACCTGCATCTTCTGGAAACTGTTGAAGGGCATTATTTAGTTTTTCATCTGAAATAAAACCAACTTTAGTTTCTGGTATCTGACAATATCAGACTAAATGTTCTGCCCAGCTCAGTAAAAGAGAAACTGTTTTTGTTTGTATAGATTTTTAAAAATAATTTTGTATATATAGTTTCTGGGTTTGTTTTGACAGGTGTATTCCCAGGTATTTTATACTGCCTGGAGTCTGAGTCTGGAAATTTGTTCTCGGTTCATCCCCTTCCTGACTTTTCTTTGTCCCATACCTCAAGGGCTGTTTTTCAACTTGCGCTCAATGTTGTGAAAAAGAAAATACTCTAATGTCTTGAAACTCTACATTTGCCAAGGTTATTTACATTTAAAGAATTTTCAGAGATTTGTTGTTTTCAATCATTTCAGTCATGTCTGACTCTTCACAACCCCATTTAGGGTTTTCTTGGAAAAGATATTGGAGTGGTTTTCCATTTCCTTCTCCAGCTCATTTTGTAGATGAAGAAACTGAGGCAAACAGGAGGAAGTGACCTGCCCAGATACACACTGCTAGTCAGTGTCTAAAGCCAGATTTGAGCTCAAGAAGTGTAGTCTTCCTGATTCCAGGCCTGGCACTCTGTCCACTGTGCAACCTAGTTGCCCTTTTAAAGGTTAGAAAGTCTTAAAAGAATTCACCTCTAATGGAATTTCAGTTACCTCTAAAAGAAATATGTTTTGGAAAGAGGGGCTTTCTCGGCCTTTCTGATATAAAATCATATAACTGCTTGATTATTCTGCATATTTTTAACCCAGTTCCCAGACTGGTACATTCACATTCTATAAATGTGTTATTGCCATCTGGTTGTAAATATTTAAATACATGGCAGAAAATGTAATCATTTCCACTTATCACCTCACACCTGAACTATAACAATAATTTTCTAACTAGTCTTTTTCCTATTTTTGGTCTTTCTCTCCTCTAATCCATTTTACTTCTTCTAAGGAACAATCAATCCTCTTCTTCCTTCAAGGTATTGGCTGTCTCTCCAGCTTCTTTACAATCCCTGACAATATTCAAGTCTCCCCAATTTACTTGATTGTCAGATACTTAAAGAAGATAATGGTCAAAAGACTCTATTTAGCACTCAAGCCACTTGCCTCTTCATATGTAGGTCCTCTGAACACCAACCCAGATTCAAAACACAAAACAAAAAGGTTAGCATGCTGAAAGGGAAAGCTCATGAGCTTTCAGTTATGTATTTATCTTATCAGTCAATGTGGTATTTTAAAACATGACAATTCACTAAACAGCATAATAAAATAAAAGGTAAGAAAGATACGCCCTATAACTAGAGTTTCATTTTCTCACAGGTTACCATACAGAAAAAAAGAAAACAGATGTTGGAAATCTTTTTCACCAGGGAACATAGAGAAGATGTACATCTGGAAAATACACATGGCTAGGCATGTGAGCAGTGAATAGAAACAAAGCAATTCATGTCCCCAAAGGTAAGGTCTTGTTCCCACCAGAATTCTTTGCTTCCTCTGATATAGCTCCTTAATCCCCTGCAAAACTGTCAATGTCATCTGCTGATATCAAACAAGCTGCTTTCACCATTGAGCTGGGCTACTCCACTGATCCACTTTTTAAATTTATTTTTTGCCTGATCCACCCTGTGCTGCCTGAACTTGGGACATCATCCTTTCCCCCTCTGTAATGTTAATGGAACAGGAAGATCTTCCCTCTGCATTAATAGACCTATGTGATAACATGTGTCCCCTCTTCCCTTGGAACAGGAGCCATGTTCCCAGGTCTAAAGGTACATGGCTATTTCAGTCACTGATGTTTTGCTGCTTTTACAGCTGTAATACATCCTGAGTCACACAGAGCCCATTGTGGGAGGAACTTGCCTAAGGAGAAACGTGCTTAGTGGGAGGCTTGCTTGTAGGAAGACTTTCACACCTTTTGGTACTAAGCTAATTAGGCACTGAGTCAGAGGGTTGTGGTGCCTTCTGGCTCTGAGCCTATTACTTGAAAACTATATATACTGGGGGATTGGTATTTTACTTTGGGGGCTCACTCATGAGAAGGACCTTTTGATTCCCAGGATGGGACTCTGAGTAGCCATTTGTTACAAGCTTCTCAACTACTCAGATGTTGTTACTCTCCTGGTCTGGTGGTGTATGTAGGTGGTTGTATTACTTTGTTCAGACACTTGGAGCCCTGTCTGTTTGGATTCTTTCTTGGATATTCACTTCTTTCTCCTTATCTCTACATATCTGTCTATTAATTAAAGTAAGATTGTTAGCCCCTTTAAAGCTATATTTCCTTTAGAAAAGCAGATCAAAGAACCTCTACTAGCAGACCATCCTGTGTGCTAGTGTGGTTGCTAATATGCCCTCCTATAAAAATCTTGAACTTTTCTGTTGGGGGACTATGGGCTCTTCCAAATGACCCTTCCTTTATCTTGACCAACCAAGTCACTAAGTACTACCATTCCCCAACCATCCTTTTCAGCTCTGTTTCAAGTATTGTCATCCTCCATTAAAAAGTAAGATTCCCCTAAGGTGAGGGACTATCTTGCTTGCCTGCATTTGAGTCACTAGCACATAGAATAACAACTAAGACATTATAAAGAGTCTAATAAATGTTTGCTCTATCACCTATATATCCATATCTATGTGGTTATATAGTTATCTTTATTGTGGTGCTGTCTAATGACATCTTTGCTAAGCTATCATCTGATGCTATTTTCTGCCATCTATTAGTCATCAATAACCTGTCAATTCTCTTCAATCTTAGTGTAAAGAGATCTTTCAGGATTTTTTTTTAATTTAAATAAATTTTTTTTTTTAATTCATAGGCCCTGGGCTATGCTGTGCTCAGACAGATAAAGAAGTCCTTTGGTATTGCCAAGTTCTTGAACTTAACACTTCTTTTGGCACTCTCTCAAAGTGATTTTTTTTTAGTTTGGTTTAGTTTGGTGGGAGTGGGTGGGATACCTATATAGGACTTCTTAATTTTAAGGTTGGAACTCCCTATGAAGAAACTCTTTCTACTAATGTACAGTGACTATTTTCTATCACTTATGGTCTTGGAAAAGATGTTTCGGGGGAAATGAGTGGCTAAATGAGGTCTTCCTGATAACAATACCTGATTTTGTTTCAATGTTTCTTATTGTAGCATTGATTTTGAATTTTCCTTTTGTCATTGTATTTTCTACAATTTGCACTGTTTTACATGATTTGTCTGCTTCTTTTCAAAACTCCTTATTCTTATTCAAAGTTTTTCCTCTAAGAGTCTTATTTTGACTCTTTTATCTTTTTCATCATTTAGTATTCCTTCTATCCCCTCTCAGAGTCCTTGTGATTAAACTTATGTTTGTTCTGATATTATAATTATGACCAAGTTCATATTTATAGAATTGTGTCACCTCTCTTCCAGCTCTCTTAACAGACAATATTTCTTCATATCAGTCAGTTTAGTGGTGGTATGGTGGTCTTATGCTTTCTTTTATGTATTTCCTCTTCAGGGGGCTAGTGATGACCCCATCTCTCCCTGTAAGTCATCCTTATCTTGCCTTTTTCAGAACTACTCTTCCCTCTGCAGTTCTTTTAAATACCATTGATATTGTTGCAAACTCCCTGAGATGACTGATGACTCTAATGTGGTGGCCATTGTTATGCTTCCCCCTTAGTTTTCATTTTGGGATCTCTTTCAGGAGGTGATCACTTGATTCTTCCAATTTCTCTTTTATCCTCTGGTTCTAGAATATCAGGGCAGTTTTCCTAGATAATTTCTTGAAATATGATGTCTAGGCTCTTTTTCTGATCATGGCTTTTAGGTAGTCCAATAATTTAAAAATGATCTGTCCTAGATCTATTTTCCAGGTCAGTTTTTTTCCAATGAGATATTTCATATTGCCTTCTATTTTGTCATTCTTTTAGTTTTGTTTTATTGTATTTTTTTATTTCTCATAAAGTAATTAGCTTCCATTTGCCCCATTCTAATTTTTGAGGGATTATCCTCTCCAGTGAGCTTTTGGAACTTCTTTTCTATTTGGCCAATTCTACTTTTTAAGACATTGTTCTCATTGGTTTTTTGGACCTCTTTTGTCATTTATACTAGTTTGTTTTTTAAGGTGTTATTTTCTTTAGTACTTTTTGTCTGTCTCCTTTATCAAGATGTTGACTCATTTTTCATGATTTTCTTGCATCACTCTCTTTTCTCCTCCCAATGTTTCCTCTATCTCTCTTACTTGATTTTCAAAATCCTTCTTCAGCTTTTCCATGGTCTGACATCAATTCATATTTTTTGGAGTCTTTGGATGTAGGAGCTTTGACTTCATTATCTTCTGAGTGTATGTTTTGATCTTCCTTGTCAACATAATAACTTTCTATGTTGAGAATTTTTTTTCTTGTTGTTTGCTCATTTTCCCAGCCCATTCTCTAATTTTTTGCTAAAGTAGGTCTCTGCTTCCAGGGTTGTCAGAAGACTGTCCCAAACTTCAAGGATTGTGTACAGGTCTTTTCAGAGATGCTTGTAGGGACATGTAAGTTTTCAGTTCTTCTAAGAAGGTGTGATCTAAGGAGATGTGTGTTTACTGCTCTTCTGGCCTGTGCTCTAGCGTGTGAGCAACCAAAAGCTCTCTTTTCTTCCCTGGATGAGGGTCCCTGCTCCACGGTGTCCAGAAGTTGTGAAGTGTTAGTCCCCCTTCTTGCCCTTGGACTGCCACTCAGGACTGTGACCTGGACCTGTGTATGAACAAAGTAACAGATTCCTGCCTCAGTGATAGCAAAAAACTTCTGTAATGTTCTGACCAGTTGTCCAAACCCTTTACCTGTCTGTGGGTTGAGAGATACAGAAACAGCAGCTGCTGCTGTTTCAATGGCTCCCAAGGCCTGCTCCTGTTTTACTGGGTCCAAACTTATGCTGGTGTACCATTCACTGTACCATACTTAACTCTGCTTCATTTAAATCCCATTCAGGCACAAGTCAAGACATCACCTCATTAAGGTCATCGGTCCTTTTCAAAAATGAGGATGTGCTACAACAGATAAACTCAATGAGTGATAAAACAAGCTATATCTCCTAAATGCCTTAGTAGAAATGTTTACTGATAGAATTCAACCACTTTTCTGCTTTTACAAGAAAGGGGCATTGAAGAGTGCTAAAAGAAAAGGAATCTTTGTAAAAAAAATTCTACTTTAATGTGAAAGAGATGCATTTGTTCAGATATATTCTAAAGGTGAGGTCAATTATAAAATGGATACTGATAACCTGACTTTCAATTCACCAAACACCTTTTCAGCACCTACCGCAAAAAAAAAGACACTCTTGGGCTTTCTCCCAGCATAACATCTCATCCACATCCTTTTCAGATACTGAATTTTGTTTGTTGGAATGTTTTCACAGTTTTAAGAGATCATAAAAATGGAGCATTGTTGTCATGTCTCATATGTATTTATAAAACGACTATAGAGTTCTGGACATCAGGAACTTACCCACTAGTAGCTCTTGTGCATCCTCTTTTGAAAGTGGGCTTATTGGAGTGGTTAGATGGCACAGTGAATAGAACACTGGCCCTGGAGTCAGGAGGACTCAAATCCTGTCTCAGACACTTAACACTAGCTGTTTTACCTTGGGCAAGTCATTCAACCCTAATTGTCCTGGTTTCTCCCCTCCAAAAAGCAAAAACAAACAAACAAAAAAGAAAGTGGGCTTATTGTCTATTTGTTCTTATATAGAAATCTATTTCACTCCTCTGTTCATAACTCATTGATGACTTCTTCCTGCTTTCCCAGTAAAAGTTAGATTCCTTTGCCTGATATTCCAACTTCCAGAAGTTTGGTGCCACCCTTACTTTTCAACTTTATCACATCAAATTGTTCTATTTGACATGTGCTATGCATAGTCAACATCTCTCCAACTGGTCTACCCAGTACCTTTGTTAATACTTATTCCTATGCTTCTAATACTTCCATTTAAGTTCATCTGTTAAATATCCACCTACTTTTCAAATACAACTAAAATGACAAGTCCTAACCCTTTCCATCCCAATTTCTCAGTTTATGGCCTCAATTTCTTTATCAGAATAATGAGATGATTTTTGCTAGATATTTTTAAGTTCCCTTTCAACTCTAAAACTAAGAATTTCCCTGATTATTTTCCAGACTTCAAATAACCATTTGTTTGTCCATCTTCCATGCATACATTATGTGTTATTTTATACCAAAGTTATTTATATATGTGTTTATTTTGTTAAGCTAAAAAGATTTTGTTGGGAAAGAATTCTCTATATAAGAAGAACTCCAAGGGGGGAAAAAAACTAGAAAAAAATTGGACAAAGAAGTTTACACTAGCATTTTAATTTCCAAACAGATAAAGTGGCTGTGCTAGGATGCTCAGGAAATTGTCCCTAACCTAGGAATCTGGGATGGCCTAAATGATTGACGCAGTACAAGCAAAGTAGTTATATAAAAAATAATGGGTTTACTAACATCATAAAAATTCATATGTAGAATTCAGAACAAAGCAATAGATTGGCAATTTGGGGATGGTTCTGCTTCATTTAAATGCCAAGGCCAATCATGTCTGGTGGCTGGTATGGACTTTCAATGTTTAGGACAACTATTAGGTTGGAGAAGACATTGTACTCCTTATTCTGGGCAGTTTTATATACCTGGGGGAGAGGGCTACTATATACCATATAATCAATGCACAACCTTCCTTCAGGTGTGCATGAAAGAAAGGGATTTTTATGCATTTGACCCTATGTGGGAAGGAAACTACAGTACATCAGCTTTCCGAATTCCAGGTGGCTTATAATCTTTTCTGCTCAAGGATGGATTGGTGCTTGTATAGTATCCTACAAGGATTTCCCTTGTGAAATCTTATTTACCACTTAGTTTAATAACTCCTCCTCTTGAAGTCCTGGATACTCCCTTGAACCTGCTTCCTTCTTTGTAATGCTATATGCCTAACACATATGTGTGTATGTGGTAATATATATATATATATATATATTTTAATGTAAGAAATGTATTTTAATTTTCCAATTATGGTTGGGGGAGAATTCTTAATTAAATGAAGTTTAAAGGAGAATGCAAAATATAAAATAAATTCAAGTAAATGAAATTTAAAGGGAAAATTTTGTAAGAAAAAATCAAGGTAACTCAAGTTAGAAGGAAAACTTAAGCATGTAATGACTGGCATTCTTTTCATTTGTGCTCATTTTATTTAATATTATATTTTAAGGGTGCAGACATAGAGAGGAGAAATGTATTCTAGGCACTAAAATAGAAATGTGGTTTTATGAAGGCCCAAATCCTACCCTCCTGGAGTATACTTACAGTCTATTTATAACCTATGAAAGAATAGTCTACCCCCATAGCCTCCTAACTCTTAAATGGAAGGGAAGAGGTGCATTTATATTTTCATTGTTTTTCTGGGACCACACTTGGTTATTATTTTACATAGTAAGTTTTTGTTTATTACTCTTTTTTTACATTGATGTAATTATGTATTTTTCTCAGCTATGCTTACTTTGTTGTTAAGTCATTTTATTGTCATTTGCAACTCTCCATGACCCCATTTGGGATTTTCTTGACATACATAATAGAATGGTTTGCTATTTCTTTTTCCACCTCATTTTCCAGATGAGGAACTGAGGCAAATACAGCTCAGGGACTTGCCCAGTGTCACAAGCTAGTAAGTGTCTAAGGCCAGGTGTGAACTCAGGCAGAAAAGTTGTTTTGACTCCAGGCCCAGCTCTCTATCTATTGTGTCACCTATCTGTCCCATTCTTACTTTACTCTTCCTCAATTAATGTGTAATATGACCTATGAATCGGTCCAACAATTGAACAATTGAAATTTTATTTAAAAGTAACTGAAGTGTTCACATGCTTCAATAAAGAATACTCCCGCTCCATATATACCTAAATAACATTGTACAAATAGGTACTTTTCTTTTATCTTTTCAGGGTACATGTCTAGCAGTGCTCCAGCTGGGTCAAAGAGTAAAACCAATATAGTGAATTTTAGCATAGGTTCAAATAATTCTTTTTTTCCAGAATGACTGAAAAATTATAGAATTTCACCAGTAGGACAGTAGCATACCTATTTCCCTGCAGCCCTTTCAACTGTGGTCATTTTTTTTCTTTTTGTTATTTTTGTTGACCTGGTGAGTGTAAAATTTGGAAACTGAAAGTTTGCTTCAATGTGCACTTTGCTAATTAGCAGTTTAGAACAGTTATTTGGTTATTGAAAGCTATTGAAAGTCTACTCATAACTTTTGACCATTTATCTGTTAGGGAATTGCCCATTCTCCTATATATAAATTGGTTCTTTATATTCTTTGATATGTCACCTTTATTGAAAGAAACTTGCTTTAAAAACATTTTTGTAGTTACCTGTTTCTCAAAGTTGAATTTTTTGATAGAACATGAAAGATGGAATTTAGGGAGGGGACCTTTAGTAGGGATTAGATTCATAGATCTTAAGCTATAGAGGTAGAGGTCAAATTGTAGCTCATTTTAAAAAAATGTGCTTAAGAAAACAACTCGTGTGTGTGTGTGTGTGTGTGTGTGTGTGTGATCACATAGTGGCTGTTGCATTGTATTATACTGCAGCCTAGGAAAAGACCACTCATAGAGAAAAAGGTTGTTGGTTGCTGAAAAGAAGCACACTCTGACCCCACCAAAATTTCTGCCTCTTGGGAGACTCATTCTCCCTGTGCTAATTCCAGTTCTAGCTTTAAAAAAAAGGTTCATAGATCATCTTTCCAAACCCTTCATTTTAAAGATTCTCATACTGAAGCCCAAAGAAATTAAATGATTTCATCAAAATCACAGCTAAGAGCCAATATTTGAACCATGATCCTCTCCCTTGAATCCACTGCTCCTCCTACCAGCCAAGCTAGTCCTTCAAGCCAATCAAATCAACATTTCATTCTTTCAGGTGAGGTGAAGAGATGAAATTTAATCAAAGGCTTAGCTGCAAATTGCTTTATGCAAACCATGACAAGAGAATGATAAATAACTCTCATTCTATCTCCCAAGTACTTATTTTGGTACGTTACTAATATTGAGTAAATGACTTGGTTCCACCATGACTACGTTTATGGGAAAATTTCTTTTTTTTTCTTTTGTGCTCATTTGTAAAACCTCTATGTTCCCTCCCCTGTTCCCTAGAAAGTCTGAGGTCAGATAAAAATTTTTATATAATTATAGAATCTCAGAGTGGGGAAGTAGGAGAAGACCTCAGATAAGTGAATTAATTTTTTGTTTTAATCAAGCAATTGCCTTGACTGATTTCTCCTTATCCCCACTGGCTAAGTAACCATATAATTGAATGGATTAAATAAAACAGTTCTTTAAATGGTGCATAATAACAAGGTGAACAAGAATGAAATATAAACATAGCCCTTTAGAGTTACAAACAACTTTAGATATTCTCTTTCATATGTTCTATATAACAAGTATATTATGCCCATTTTACACATGAGGAAACTGAGGTTCAGTAACTTTTCCAAAATAACACAGTCATTAAGTGGAAGGTATTAGAACTTTGGATGCTAGTTTTCTGTCTCCTGAGCCCAAACTCTTTTTTTTTTACTACACTGTACTAATAGTACAGTTATAGTCTTAATAATATACAGTTATAGTTTTTATCACTTAATGTATGTAATGTACATGGAAATCTTTTGATAAATCTAATTGAAATACACTACTTCAGCTATGAAGAAAATCAGCTTTGAGAGATAAAGCATTTTGAATAAAGATATTTATAAGAATTAAATATCACCAATAACCCCAGGGTACTCTCTCTATTTCTTATATTTCCTACTCTGCTATTTCTGGGCTGTTATAAACCAAAATTCATCCTTAGTATCATGATCCCCAAAAGGAGAGAAGTTTTTCTCACTTCAATCTTGCCTGATTGTAGGAAACAAGAATGGAGAAGCATAGATATAGAGAAATTGACGTTAAGAAAGAGAATGGGAATGGACCTGAGATCAATTTACTGGGGAAAAAAGAGGAAAGAGGGAGTACATTTCAGGACTGATGTAAAGGGATTTACAAGGAAGTCCATCTTTTGGTAAATGGTCTCATTTTTAGTGAAGTATGAAAAACCTTAATGAGAGATATGAAGTTGTGACATAGGCATTGAGTAGGTAGATGTAGTCAATCAGTAAGGTAGTAAGAGAATGTTTGTTTTGATATAATGAGAGTGAAGTTGGGATTAGAAAATAGAAATTTAGGGGCGGCCAGGTAGCACAGTGAGTAAGAACACTGGCCCCAGAGTTGGGATGACCTGGGATCGAATCCGGGCTCTGATACTTAGCACCCATCCAGAAACACCTGGCTGTGTAACCTTGAGCAAGCCACTTAACCCCAATTGCTTAAAAAAAAAGAAAATATAAATGTATAGTTTTCCCAGTTGAGAATTACATGATTTCTTATAGCTCCATTCATCAGCAAGATGATTAGAAAAAGAGGTAGATTGGGGAGTAATTGAAATTTGAGACTTGTAAAGTCATGATCAGATACAAGTCAATGGGATAAGGAAACCCAAAGTAAACAGTAGAGTTGAATTGGTTCAATAGCAGGTTGAGATGGGGAAAGGAGGAAAGAGTAGTAAATGCAGAAGTGATTCTCTGGCAAAGAATTGAAGAATAAAGGAAGTGAATATCACCAGGAGAACAGATTTGAACCCATGTCCTCTGACTTTAAGTATAATGTTCTGTTCATTACACCACGACACTCTCCTGTGTTTTATTAATTAAAAAAATGTCCAGAATGGACTTTCTCCACAATCCAATCATTGGACACTTTCTATTCCTTTAAGCTATTCCATTCTCCACATCTTCTGATTCTTCCCAAGCTAAAAGTGATCCCTCTCTTCCTGAATCTCTCATGCCTCTCTATTTGATTTTCATGAAGCATGTATAACATTCCGAATTGTTTCACAGTACCCCATCTTCAAAAATCTTTATCTTTAACATTCATTTAAAAATTTTTGAGTTCCAAATCCTTTACCTCTCTCCCACCCCTCCCCCATCCATTAATAATACAAGCAATATGATACCCATTTAACATGTGAAGTCATGCAAAATGTATTTCTGTATTAGCGAGGTTGAAAAAAAAAGTGAAAAAATTATGCTTCAATATGCACTCAGAGATCATTTTTTTTTCTCTCTGGAAGTACATAGAATTTTTCATGAAAACTCCTTTGGAAATGTCTTGGATCATTGTAATGATCAAAGTAGCTAAGTCTTTCACAGTTTTTTATAACAGTTTCTTGTGAAAAGAAGTGGGATATAGTGGGTGGAGGTCCAGCCTTGGTATTAGAAAACTCTAGCTATAATTCCTATCTCTGATATATATTAGCTTTGTGACTGTGAGAATCTCTTATCTCAGAGCTGTGAGAGATTCACTAATATTCAAAGTCTAATTTGCATTAATGGAAAGAGTTTCCATCCTTCACTGATGAAATTGGAGGTCTAAAGAAACAGAATATAGTAGTTGCTTACACATATGTTTTGTGTCTCTGTATGTTTATGCCATTTTAAGGTCTTTGAGGTTTTATCTGATTTCATCTTTGCATCTCCAATTTATAATTCAATTAATAATATTTGTGAATAAAAAAGTATTTGCTTTGTACTAAATAAGTAATGTCATAAAATATGAAAGAAATGGCAGTCTCTGACCTCAAGGAAGTTATATTTTAATGGAAAAGATACCAGACATAAGGTAGTGATAGCCAGGGAAGGCACCTTGGCTCAGAATAGTTAAAAGAATGATGAATAGGTCAATAGGGGTGTACATTAACACATTTTAATCCAGAAACAATGAAAGAATTGATTTAATAATGATTCTTCATTCCATAATTTTTGGGGTTTAGGGCATTTGGATTAGGATTAATGGTATAAGAGAGGTAATCACCACTCAGAAGAGGAGGCCTTAAGGAAGAAATTTCTCCACTGTATAAATGAGATCATTTGCCATGAGTTCTCCTTCCCTCTTCTTCCTCCTTCAGATTCAGAAATATTCCATCTCATCTCCTCTTTCACTTAAGTCTCAGATGAAGTAGTGGCTTTCTCCTTGTTAAGGCAAGCTCTGGAGAGAGCTTGTTGGTTTATAGTAGGCATGCAAATGTTTGGTAAGTTGAGTATTTTGCTTGGAGAATATCAAATAATATTTTTCGAGGAAGAATTTGCTGAATTGATGGAAAGCAAAATAAGCAATTAATTGTTGTGTAATGGGGGGATACATTAATTATTCTAGTGAAAAGGTAATGACAGAAACCCTGTCCCTCACAGCAAACAGGTTGGGAATGACTAGGACAGAATATTATATGCTTGGCAGATATGGTATTACACGTTTTTCTATGCCATACCATGAATTTTTCTTGGTCATGAAAGAGGATTACATCAAGAGGAATAGTGGGAAGTGATTATGTTGTAAAGATAAAATGTGTCAATAAATGTATTTAAAAGAAAAAAAAATAATTAAAATTACATTAGGAAAATAAATGCCTAAACAGTGATTTGCAGGAAGCAAGACTCAGCCCATCTTGTCATCAAATTACTTTTATGAGTGTGAAGATATTTTCAGAGTCATCTCATTTCAACATCTCATTAAAAACATATTCTAAACAATAGAAAACAACTGATTTACCTCATTTTTATCATCACCCACCTTTCCTGAGAAACTTCTTTCCAAGGACTGAAGAACTGTTTCTAGGCAGAGGACCCTTTGAATGACCCATTCTGCTTAAAATTCTGGCACTGTTAAATAGAACTTCCTAGTCATATTTAATATGAAATTCCTCCCCTCTTCTCATATGCTTTTCTGAAGATCATTATGATTTAAATTTTAATAATCTTCTTGTTTAAAAACAAATCAAGGAATATGAAAAAGAAAAGCTGGAAAAGTTGCTCCTATCCAAAAGGTTATCACTAATTAAGATGTTGAAAGCAATTTTAACACCATTTCTTGCTGCTGTGACAAATTTGACAGGTTTACAAATTGGCACACTGGGACTCTAAAAACATGATGTCCATGTTTTGTCAGGTTCTGTGACTAATCTCCAGCATGCCTTGGTAATTGTGGCGACTAATAAATAACCCTACTAAAAATAACTCAGTGTATCTCAAAATTTGAGGAAGTGAATATGCATGACAGCAGTTATAACAATATGGATACATCCCACTCTTATAACCAGAGAGGAAAAACAAGTCAGTCTTGGTAAGTTTGATGCACTGAATTCTGTATTATGATTGTTACTTGGGTACGTGTAAATTACTGCTTCAGGGCAGAGAAGGGGATATCAGAGGTAAAAAATAAAACCTCCCAGAGGGACCTCATTTACTATGCTAGTGAAGCTAAAGCATTATGAGAATACAAGTGTGTATCTCTACTTCAGAAAGAACAAAAGTAGGTTATTCTTCTAGCATGGAGGACTATTAATATATTCCAATCTTTAAAAAATTGGATATTTGCATTGTCCATTAGACTATTATAAGTAACGCTACAGGAAGGAATCTTGGGGTTCTCTCAACTCCTTATGCCAGCAAGCAGCACTAGGTCCTTTTAACAAGTATAAAGTGAGCTTCTTTCATAACTTTAATCTCACAGATTAAACAGGCACAACATCATAGAACATGAGCAGAACACAGAACAGCAACAGTTCACTATAGCTGAATTTAGTCAGGAAACAGCAAAAAAATCATCAACAGGTACCATTTCTAAAAAAATACTTGGGAAAGCAAACAATGAAGCTTCTGACAAAAAGTCAGAAACAAAAGGGGTAAGTGAAGCTGCTGATCTGGCCATAAGGAAAAAGAATGACTCAATCAACTAGTGAATGAAAACTATATATTCAGTACATACAAAATGTCAAGGACACAAAAATGAAAGGGAGGACTATCTCTGTCATCAAGGAGCTTACATTGTAATAGGGTATACAGTGATTTGTTAACAAGTCAGATTACAAGGTTTTGGAGAGTTAATGAGGGGAGAAGTGGTGGCATTGGGTTCAGAAAATTATTAATTTATTTTTCTTTTTAAAACTTTCATTAATGTTCTTTGTCCTAAGATTGATTTTTTTAAATTGAGTTCCAAATTTTCACTCTTCCTCCAGTCTCTACCAACTACTAATTGAGAAAGCAAGTAATGATGCACATTATGTATGATGCCATAGAAACCTATTTCCATATTAGCCATGTTGTACAAAAAAGCAAGAAAAATAAAGAAAGTGAAAATCTATGTTGTAATCTATATTCAATATTAATCAGTTCTATCTTTCTGGAAGTCAATAGTGTATTTCATTATGATTCTTTGGAATTGTCATGTTCTTAATCAGAGTAGCTAGTTTTTCACAGTTGATCATTATTAGAATATTGCTGTTACCATGCATAATCTTCTGATATTACCCCTTTTGTATCAATTCATAGGAGTCTTCTCAGGTTTTTCCAAAGCAATCCCATTTATTATTTTTAATGGCACAATAGTATTTCATAACAATCACATACCATTACTTATTTAGCTATTCGACATCTGATGGGCATCCCCTCAAATTCTAAATCTTTACCAACAGATTATCAACAATAAATTGTTTTTATTCATGAGTTCTTTTTCTTTTTCTATGATTTCTTTGGGATATAGACCTAGGAGTGATATTTCTAGGTCAAAGGGTATGCACAGATTTATGATGCTTTGGAAATAGTTTAAAATTGTTCTATAAAATGGTTGGAACAGTTTACTACTCCATCAACAATGCATTTTTCTACATTCCCTATAGCATTTCTCTTTTCCTTTTCTGTCATGTTAGCCAATCTGACAAGTGTCAAGTACCCCAGGGTTGTTTTTTTAGTATTTCACTAATTATTATTGATTTAGATTGTTTTTATATCACTATAGATAGCTTTGATTTCTTCTTCTGGAAACTGCCTATTTACATCTTCTGATAATTTATCAATTGGGGAATGAATATTACTTTTATAAGTTTGGCATGGTACTTTAGAAATGTGACCTTTATCAGCGAAACAGTATAATTTTGTCTCAACTTCTTTCATTTTAATTTTGTCAATCTTCGTATAGTTTTGTAAAAAAAAAATAATGCAATCAAATTGTTTATTTCACCTCTTAAAATTCTCTATATCTAATTTGGTCACAAATCTTCCCACAACCATATATCTGATTCTTAAATTTTCCTTTTTAACAATAGCAACAGCAATAGCAATGACAACAACAACATTTATATAGCACTATAAGGTTTGCATAGGACTTTATCATAATTAACTCATTTTATCTTCATAACAACCCTGTGAGGTAGGTCCTATTATTATCCCCATTTTATAGATGAAAAAACTTAATAAGATAGAAGTGACTTGTCCATGGCAACATAGTAAATTCTTAAAGCAGGATTTAACATTCGTTTTAAAAAGTGACTTCTGAAATATCTCCCTACATCTCACCCCTCCCCAACCATTGAGAAGGCAAACAATATGAAATCATGCAAAACATATCCCTGCATTAGCCATGTTGCAACAAGAGAATAAAAATAAAGTGGGGAAAAAACATGTCAATCTGCAAACAATCAATTTTATCTGTGGAGGTGGATAGAATTTTTTACTATAAGTTTTTTGGAATTGTCTTGGATCATTAGTATCAGCTAAATCTTTCACAGTTGCTCATCAATTATTTTCTGCCTTTTTTTTTGGCTTTTTGGATGGGGGAAAGCAGGCCAAGTGGGGTTAGGTGACTTTCCCAAGGTCACACAGCTAGTAAGTGTTAAGTATCTGAGGCTGGATTTGAACTATTACAGGTCCTCCTGACTCCAGGATCAGTACTCTATTTTAACTGTGCCACCTAGCTGCCCCTCATCATTTCAATATTGATTTTAGTGTATATAGTGTTTTCCTGATTCTGAGCTTTTCATTTTGTATCAATTGATATATGTCTTCCCAGTTTTTCTTCTGAAACCATGGTTTGCATCACTTATTATGGCACAATAGTATTCAACCAAAATTACATACCAATATTTGTTCAGGTATTCTCTACTTGATAGACATTCCTTCAATTTCCAATTATTTACTGCCATAAAATAAGAATTAGTACAAATATTTTGTACATATGAATCCTATACCTCTTTCTTTTATATTTTTGAAATATATATATGGTAGTGATAATATTGGGTCAAATGGTATGGCACAGTTTTACAGTCCTTTGGACATAGTTCCAAATTGTTTTACAGAGTGGTTGGACCAGTTCACACTTTCACCAACAGTGCAATAATGTCCCCAAATTTTCATGTCCCTTATGGCATTTTTCATTTTAATTTTCTATCATGTTAGCCAATCTGATATGTATGAGGTGATACCTCAGATTTATATAATTTGCATTTCTCTAATCAATAATGATTTAGATAATTTTTATGTGATTATTGATAACTTTTATTTATGATTCTGAAACCTGAATGTCTGTATATTTTGACCATTTATCAGCTGGGAAATGTCCCTAATAAGGGGAGAAAAAATTACTCATCTCAGCTATCTGCATATTTGAGAAAGAAGGCCTTGTTCAGAGAAGTTTGGAATCAAAATTCTTCCCACTTTCCCATGTTCTTTCTAGTTTTGGCTGCATTATATTTGTTAGAGTAAAACCTTTTAAATTTCATGTAATAAAAACGATCCATTTAATTCCTGGATATCCTTTCTCTCTCTTGGTCATGTATTCTTCCTTTATCCATAGATTTGACAGGCAAAAATTTTCATGATACCCAAATAGGCTTATGACATCACCATTTATGCCTAAATCATGTATCCATTTAGACCTTATACTGGTAGATGGTGTGAGATGTTGGTCTAAATCTAGTTTATAGTTAATTGCTTTCCAGTTTTTCCAGGAATTTCTATTAAATACTGACTTTTTGCCCCCCCAAATTTGGATCTTTGGGTTTAAGCTAGATTACTTTGGTCATTTACTACATTGTATGGTGTATCTAATTTATTACACTGACCTGGTACTCTATTCTATTATTTAGCCAGTACCAGGTTTTTGGAAAATTTTGAAAATAATGTATAAAATTGATTTTCTATTCAGTTTTTGGTCTTTTTATTTGGAATACTTGACTGACTTCTATTTCTTTACAAGTCCAATTTTCCCATGAAGAATTATATTCATTTTTGGTAGAGAGGTTATATTGGTTGTAATCCTTGCTCCTTTGCCTTCTGGAACATCATATCCTAAGCCCTCCACTCCTTTAATATGAAAACTTCTAGATTTTGTGTGATCTTGATGTAGCTCCATGATAATTTTTGGTTGCTTGCATATTTACTCTTTTACCTGGCAGCACAGGAATCTATCAGTTGCATTCTGGGAGTTTTTATTTTGAGATCTATTTATGGAGATGATTGGTGGATTATTTTTATTTTTATTTGACCTTCTGGAAATAAGATATCAGGACAGTTTTCCTTTACAATTTCTTGAAATATACTATATAGGCTATTTTTTAATCTTGGGTTTCAGGTGGTCCAATCATTCTTAAGTTTTCTCTCCTTAATCTATTTTTCAGATCAATAGTTTTTCCTATGAGATATTTCATAATTTTTCTATTTATTTCATCCTATTGACTTTGTTTTTAATGCTTCTTGATGTCTCATTCAGTCATTAGTTTGCAGTTAGCCAGATCAAATTTATAAGAAATTTTTTTCAGTGAATATTTGTGCCTCTTTTTTCCCATTTGACCAAATGTGCTTTTTAAGGAGATCTTTTCCTCAGTGATTTTTAGAACCTCCTTCTCCTTGGCCTATTCTACATTTTAAGGAAGTTTTCTCCCTCCAGGAAGTTTTTGTGACTTTTTTTTTTTTTACTATTAGCTAATTTCAGTTTTTAAGGTGTTATTTTCTTGAGTATTTCTTTGTGTCTCTTTTACTAAACTGCTTATTCTTTTTCTTATAAGTTTTTGCATCATTCCTTTTCTGATTTTTTTTCTGTATCACTATTCTTTTTTTTAAACACTTCCAGGATTCTTGATGGGCTTGGATCCAATTTTTATTTCTCACTTTGCTTATGTCTGTTTTTATCTTATTGTCTACTTTTTAGTTTGTGTTATTCTTCCCTGACACCAGAGTAGCTTTTTGTGCTCAATTTTTTTTTGTTGTGTACTTATATTTCTAGCCAATTTCTTGATCTGAACTTGTAGCATTAATGCAATAGTCAGGGCACCAATAGTGACTGTAAATATGCCGGCATAGTTTTCTATCATGACTCTCCATATAAAAGACAGAAGCAAAACATTTATTCAGACATCATAACATCAAATCCCAACACCAGGAAACCAAATCCATCATAGCAACATACAAATTAATACATCATAACAGAGCAGGGAGCCACATTATCCTTTAGCCTTCCCACAAACAACACTCACAAGCCTAGCTGTCTCTCTGGGTGCATCCTCTCCTTCCTCCAACTCTAACTGCTCTGACTCCCAGCTTCCTGTGGGCTCTGCTCCATCTTTCAGCAAACCCCTCCCACCATAGGCTCTATGTGATTACATTCAGCCTATTGAGGACAGGGAATATATTCAAATCAGAGAAGGTCTTCAAATTCCCTTAGATTTATTAAGGGGCAGGGAAGATATTCAAATTACCATTACCATTACAGAGCTGCCGGTAATGGAAATGCAAATTTAACGATCTTCCCTGCCCCTAAACCCTTTGATAGGCTTAAGAGACTCTGAGAACCTTCCTTGATTTGAAAATATACTCTGCCTCCTAATAGGTTGAATGTGGTCATATGGAGCCTGTGGCAGGAGGCTTGGTTTTCAGGAATGCCCACACCTTGATGTTGTGTGATTGTGCAGTGGCTCAAGAGGGTGGTTACATTCTCTGACCCAGGAGAAGGCTATATAATCCCTGAAGTGAGGCTTTGCATTGGGGCTCACTTTGAGAAGTGTTCTGTGATTTGATTAGATGAAACTCTGGGAAGCCATTGTTGAGAGCCCCCCCTGGATTTGAAAAACCCAGATGTTGATTTGTTATGGATGTAATGGTTGGACAGTTTGGAATCCTGTTTACTTGATCTGTTTCTCTGTCTTGATAATTCTGTCTGTACACTCTGAGGTTTGGGGTGCTGACCTTTTTCCCCTGAACTAGGTAAACGATATATATTTGACTGATTAAAGTAAGCTTGTTAACTAATTTTGAGTTGCTTTCCTTTAGAAAAGCAGATCTAAGAACCTGTGTTGGCAGCTGCCCTGGGGACACCACCGGGGTGCTTGCTGATACACTGCCCTAGGCTGCTGGCCTTTGAATGCTGTTTTCAGAGCTAGGTCTGGGAGTCTGCAAGATTTCAGGGCTTCCCCTAGTTGATGAGATCCACAAAGATGTGTGGTCACTCTTCTCCTGGGCTGCACTCAGCACATAATCATTGGATTACCTGAAAGTCTTAATCAAAAGGAGGACTAGTACAGCATCTTTCAAGAAATATTCAAGGAAAACTGCCTTGATGTCTTGGAACCAGAGGGTAAATAGGCCTTGTAAGAATCTCCTGATCACCTCAGGAAAAAGATCCCAAAATAAAAACTCCAAGGAATATTATAGCCAAATTTCAAAACTATCAAGTGAAGGGAAAAATACTGCAAGTGGCCAGAAAGAAAAAAAAAATATTCTAATCAAAATCATGATTACCCAAGACTTTGTAGCTGCAAACTTAAAGGATAAGAAGTCATGGAACATGATATTCTGGAAGGCAAAGGAGCTAGCACTACAATCAAGAATCACCATGCAAAATTAAACATACCGTGTTTCCCTGATAATAAGACCTATCCCGAAAATAAGCCCTCCACTTACTGTGTAAGATTCCTCTAAAATAAGCCCTCCCCCGAAAATAAGCCCTATTGAGATTGCTACTGTAGTGAAGGTGATCCCCTGCGCTACACGCTACATTACAGTACCTCTGTATGCACCGTCCCCCCCCTGTGAAATGCACGCCGCGCTCCGAGCTGCATCCAATCAGAGCTGTAGCAGTGAGCGCATCATCCTGTTCTTCCCCAGTGATTTGCTTATTGAATAAAGGTACATTTTTTTGTTCATATTTACCTGTTTATTAAAATTGCTGTCAATGTTCATTAAAATAAGCCCTCCCCTGAAAATAAGCCCTCTGGTGTTTTTCTGTCCAAAAAACTAATAAGACAGTGTCTTATTATTGGGGAAACATGGTAGTACTTCAAGAGAAAAATCGTCTTTCAGTGAAATAGAAAGATTTTAACCTTTCGTAAGGAGAAGATCAGAACTAAAACAAAAATTGCCCTCCAATATCGAGTCAGGAGAAGCATAAACAAGTAAAAAGGGAAAAGAAAACAAGGGACTCAATAGAGCAAAACTATTTAGTTCCCTACATGGGAAAATTATACTTGTAATTCTTAAACAATGTATCACCAATCTTATAGCTGGAAGGAATATGCAGAGACAGCGGGTGATTTTGAGGGAATGACATAAAAATTAAGGGAGAAGAAAAGGGATTACAGGTGTAGAAGGAAGGGAGAGGTAGAATGGGTTGAATTATTTCATATGAAGATGTGGGAAAGACCTATTACAGTGGAAGGGAATATGGGAGAGTTGGCAATGGGCATTGCTTAAATTTACTGTCATCAGTATTGTCTCAAAGAGGCAACAATATGTGCAATCATTTAAATCTGTCGTACCTGACAAGAATGTAGGAGGGGAAGAGATCAAGTAATGTGAGAAGGGAATGGACTAACAGAAGGGAGGGGAGATCAGGGGAGTTGGGAGACAGAAGCAAAACATTGGTGATGTCAGAAAGGGTGAAAGGAGAGAGAGGACAAGAAGAAGAAAGTATAAGGTGGAGGGAAATTCACAGGTAATAATCAGAATTGTGAATGTGAATGGGGTAAACTCTCTCATAAAATGGAATTATATAGCAGAGTGCACGAAAAACCAGAATTCTGTAATATGTTGTTTATAAGAAATACATTTGTAGCAGAGAGACACACATATAGTAAAGCTATGGGGCTGGAGCAAAATCTATTAAGCTTCAAAGAAATTAAAAGCAGGAGGAGCAATTCTGATATCAGATAAAATGAAAGCAAAAATAAGCCTAGTTAAAAGAGAAGGAAGGAAACTACATCTTGCTAAAAGGTATCATAAACAATGAAATAATAACAATATTAAATATATATGCACCAAGGGATAGAGCATCCAAACTATTTATTTATTTTAGACTTATTTATTTATTTTTAGTTTACAGCATTTGCTTCCACAAGGTTTTAAGTTTCAAATATTCTCCCCCATCCTTCCCTACCCCCCCCAAGATGACATGCAATCTAATATAGGCTTTACTTATATATTTAAATTAAACATATTTTCACATTAGTCATTTTGCAAAGAAGAATTATAACCAATGGAATGAACCACTAGAAATAAGAAACAAAACAAAACAAAAAAAGAGAGAGCAGATAGTATGCTTTGATGTGCATTCATACTCCACAACTCTTTCTCTGGATGTGGATAGTATTTTCCATCATGAGCCTTTTGGAGTTGTCTTAGAACTTTGTACTGCTAGTAAGAGTCAAGTCTATCAAAGTTAGTCATTGCACATTGTGGCTGTAACTGTGTACAGTATTCTTCTGGTTCTACTCATTTCACTCAGCATTATTTCATGTAAGTATTTCTGCCTACTCATTATTTCTTACAGCACAATAGTATTCCATTACATTCATATACAACAATTTGTTCAGTCATTCCTCAACTGATGAGCATCCACTCAACTTACAATTCTTTGCCACCACAAAAGGGTTACTACAAATATTTTTGTATATCTGGATCATTTTCCCATTTGTATGTTCTCTTTGGGATACAGTCCTAGCTATGTTATTGCAGGGTCAAAGGATATACACATTTTTATAGTCCTTTGGACATAATTCCAATTTGCTCTCCAGAATGGTTGGATCAGTTCACAACTTCGCCAATATTTCATTAGTGTTCCAATTTTCCCACATTTCCAGCATTTATCATTTTCCTATTTTGTATTGTTAGTCAATCTGATAAGTGCCATATGCTACCTCAGAGTGGTTTTAATTTGCATTTCTCTGATCAATTGTGATTTGGAGCATTTCTTCTTATGCCTAAGGATATCTTTAATATCTTCCTCTGAAAACTGCCTGTTCATATTCTTTGACTATCAATTGTGGAATCACTTATATTCTTAAAAATTTGACTCAGTTCTCTATATATTTTAGAAATGAGACCTTCATCAGAGATACTTGTTGTAAAAATTCTTTCCCAGTTTTCTGCTTCCCTCCTAATATTAGTTGCCTTGTCTTTGTTCGTACAAATAGTTTTCAATTGGATGTCATAAAAATTGTCCACTTTGCAATTCATAATGTTCTGTTTGGTCATTTGTTTGGTCATAAATTCTTCCATTCTCCATAAATCAGACAGGCAAACTATTCTTTGTGCTCCCATTTTGCTTCTAGTATTAGGCTTTATATCTAAATTGTGTACCCATTTGAAATTTATTTTGGTATATGGTGTAAGATATTGGTTTATGCCCAATTTCTGTCATACTTTTTTTTTCTAGTTTTCCCAGCAATTTTTGTTGAATAGTGAGTTCTTATCCCAGCAGTCAGTCTTCAAACAGTAGATTGCGATAATCAATGACTGTTGTGTATTGGGTACCTAATCTATTCCACTGATCCACCTCTATTTCTTAGCCAGTACCAAGTAGTTTTGATGACTGATCCTTTCTAATACAATTTAAAATCTGGTATGACGAGACCACCTTCCCTAGCATTTCAGCATGCAATTTCTTAAAGAAGTTAAGTGAGTTACATGAAAAAAGAGACAACAAAACTATAGTTTTGGGGTAACTCATTTGCCCCCTCACATAATTCAATAAATCCAATACAAATAAACAAGGAAGAAACTAAGGAGGTAAATAGAATACTAGAAAAATTAGATATAGCAGTATTTTGAAGAAAACTGAATGGGAACAAATAGGAATATACCTTTACTCAGAAGCACATGACTCTTACACAAAAATTCACTATGTAATACAGCAGAAAACTCTCCAAATCAAATGTAGAAAGGCATAAATAACAAATTATTATTCTCTGATCATAATGGAATAAAATTACATTAAATAAAATACATTGGAAAAATAGAGTAAATTTTGAAAACTACATAATTTAATTCTAAAGAATAAGTGGGTTACAGAACAAATTGTACAAAAAATAATTTCTTTAAAGAGAATTACATATTAAAATTTATGGGATGAAGCCAAAGGAGTACTTTGAGGAAAATTTATTTCTCTAAATCCTTAAATCAACAAAATGGAAAAAGAACAGATCAAATAATTAGGCATACAACTTAAAAAAAAAACTCGAAAAAGAATAAATTAAAAATCCCCAACTGAGCACCAAATTGGAAATCCTGAGATTAATAAGATGTAATGGGAATGCAAATTTATGTTGTTGCCATCTTTCTAAGATTGCATTGTGTAAGATCTTCCCTACCCGTAGGTTAAGTGCACTTGGAGCCTGTGCTGGGAGGCTTGTATTTCAGGAGATAATTTTGTGATTGGGCAGTGGGTTAAGAGGGTTGTTCCATTCCCTGACCCAGGAGAAGGCTACATAAGTCCTGATGTGAGACTTTGTTTTGGAGTTCACTTTGAGAAGTGTGTGATTTGACCAGACAAGATTCTGGATAGCCATTGACAGCTCCCTGGCTTTGAAAACCCAGATGTTGATTCTTC
>NW_027187273.1:2824392-2884001 GCF_028583685.1 Petaurus breviceps papuanus | reverse complement strand
TAAAGCAAGATTGTTAACCCATTTTGAGTTACTTTCCTTTAGAAAAGCAGATATAAGAATGTGTTGGCAGCCACCCTGGGGATGCTGGGGTGCTTGCTGCTACATAAGATTGGAAGAAAAAAAATGAGCTAATAAATAAAACTAAGATCTAGTTTTATTTTTTTAAATGGAAAAGCCCTTGGTTAATTTAATTTAATTAATTAATTTTCGGGGGGGGGAGGGCAATTGGGGTTAAGTGACTTGCCCAAAGTCACATGGCTAGTAAGTGTGTCAAGTGTCTGAGGCTGGATTTGAACTCAGGTCCTCTTGACTCCAGTGTCAGTGCTCTATTCACTGTGCCACCTAGCCACCCCAAATTTATTTTATTTTTTAAAGAAGAAAAATATTCAGTATCAAAGTTAAAAGGATAAAATCATTACCAATGAAGGGGAAATTAAAGCAATCATTAGGAAATATTTTCCCAATTATATCCCCCAAAATTTTACAATCAAATGTAAATTCATGAATATTTATGAAAATGTGAACTACCTAGATTAACAGAATAGGAAACAAGATGACTAAATAGCTCTACCATAGAAAGAGAAATTGAAGCCATTACATTAATTGAGTACCTAGGAAAAAAATTCCCATGACTAGATGAGTTCAGGAATGAATTCTGACAAATATTTAAAGAAAACTAATTTTAATACTATACAAACATTTTGGGAAAAGGGGTAAAGGAGACCTATTAAACTCTTTTTATGATATAAATATGATGCTGATATCTAAATTGAGAAGAGCTAAAATAGAAAATTATAGACCAATTTCTCTAATGAATATCAAGGCAAAAATTTTGAACAAAATACTAAAAATGTGGTTAAAGCAATATATCACAAAGATTGTACACTATGACCATATGGGATTTATACTGGGAATGTAGGGTTAGTTCAATATTAAGAAAACTATCAACATAATTGACCATATCAGTAACAGCATCAACAGAAATTATTTGATTATCTGAATAGAAGATGAAAAGGCTTTTGAAACAGTACAGCACCCATTCCTATTAAAAACACTAGAGTTCATAGGAATAAAGGAAGCATTCCTTAAAATAATGAGCATTAACTATCTAGAACCATCAGCAAGCATTATCTATAATGGGGATAAGCTAGAAGCCTTCCCAGTAAGATAAGGAATGAAGCAAGGATCCATATTATCACCACTATTATTTAATACAGTTCTAGAAATATTATATATAGCAATAAGAGAATAAAAAATAAATTGATGTAATTAGAATAGGTAATGAGGAAACAAAACTATCAGTGATGATATGATTGTACACTTAGAGAATCAATTAAGAAATTGCTACTTGGAAGAGGAGGGGCGGAGTCAAGATGGCGGCCAGGACCTCCTAGGAGCTCTGGCTTCCACCTTCCCCAATCAATGTAAAAAGAGGACTCTGAACAAACTTTGGAGCTGCAGAACCCACAAAATGATACAGAGGAGCTAACCTCCTGCTGAGGGCAGCCTGGCAGGCTGGCAGGTATCGGCCAGCGCAGGGCTCTGGGAGTTGAGCCCAGCTCCATGCCTAGGTTTTAGCCCCAGGGTGGACCTGACCAGCCACCAGTTGGAGGGACTCCAGATCAGCAGCAGCTTTGCTCATTTCCAGAATTATCAACACATAGATGCAAAGGACAAAGTGAGAGGTCAGTGCAGTCTGGAATTTGGGACCCAGTAAGTGGGAGTGTGTGGCTTTTGCCCCCAGGGTGAGAAGCTGCTGAGATGCCCAGCACAGTCAGCCAGCACCACATGGCAGCTTCAGCTCCTGGCCTGCAGAGTGTAGGGGGACCAAGCGACCAGTCTGAGGGTTAATCGCTCTTGCTTTAACCTGCTTGGATCTGGATTGCAGTCTAGGGTGGAGGTTCTGGGGTGTGTATCCAGCTTGTCAGAGTGTGTGGAGGCCTCAAAGAGGGCACCCACCTACTACCTCCAGCAACTGAGAAAACCCCAACATTTGGGATGAAATCTCTCCTGTTTGGTGGCAGAGTCCTACTGTGGCAAAAAGCCCAGGGGTCAAGTGACTGAGGGGCAACATGACCAGGCAAAGGAAACAAAGCAGAAAGAAGATTCCAACATTAGATTCCTATTTTGGGGACAAAAAGGAGCAAAGCATGAAACAGGAGGAAGACAGTGAAGTCAGAACTCCTGCACCAAAAGCTTCAAAGGAAAATACAAGCTGGTTACAGTCCATAGAGGACCTTAAGAAGCAGATAAAGGAAGTGGAGGAAAAATTGGGAAGAGAAATGAGAATGATACAAGAAAATTACAAAATGAGTCAACAGCCTGACTGAGAAAAATAACACCTTAAAAAACAGACTCACTCAATTGGCAAAAGAGGCTAAAAAGGCAATGAGGAGAAGAATGCTTTAAAAAGTTGAATTTGCCAGATGGAAAAAGAATCTCAAAAGCTCACTGAGGAGAATCATTGCTTCAGAATTAGATTGGAGAAAATGGAAGCTAATGACTTTATCAGAAATCAAGATGCTGTTAAACAGATCCAAACAAAGGAAAAAAGTAGAAGGCAATGTGAAATATCTCATAGGAAAAAACACTGACCTGGAAAATAGATCCAGGAGAGAGAATTTAAAAATTATTGGACTACCTGTTCTGTTTCCTAAAGTACTACTATTATGGAGTATAGTTCATTCTGGTGTGTTGATTTAAATGGGATGTGCATAACCTTGTTTCTAATTGGGGAAATAGAATATGAAGCAATCCAAAGGCTAGAAGCATCAATAAATGCTGTGGATGCCTGAGGTATTGGTGAGTTCTTTGTTATAGTATTAGTTATCCATTCATAATTAGACATAAAATGGTTAAATTACTTAGGAAATCAGCAAAAGGTTCCTGGTGGCCCTGTATTATCTTAGTAAAGGACCTTGGGACCTTGATCCATGCTGCTCTAGCTGCCTTCATAATTTGGTCATAAGCAATCAGTTCATATTCCAACTGATCCCTAAGCTGGCTATACCTTCTGGTGCCTGTGAGTTGCTCAAAATTGATATTAAATGGGGTCCTCTCATTTTGCCTGGCTTGGTCCTGGCATGCCTATGTGTGTGTGTGTGTGTGTGTGTGTGTGTGTGTTTGTGTGTGTGTGTACATACATACATATATATATGTCTATATAGGAGGATATATGGGTATACAAATACATATGTGAGTATGTGTATATATGTGTAGAGCTATACATAGAAAGAGAGTACAGGACCAGTTCAATAGGAAGGGATGATACTTAAAAGGTGAAATTAAGAGGTGAGAGGGGAATATAAAGAGAGGAGATGGGGAGAGATATAATGGGATAAATTATCTCACATAGAAGGGGCAAGGGAAAACTTTTGCAATGGAGGGGAAGAAAAGGAAGGCAAAAGCAATGAGTCAACCTCATTCTCAATGAATTTGTCTTTGAGAGGGAATGCCACACATACTAAATAGGGTATCTCACCCTACAGGAGACTACAGCAGAAGGGGATGAGAAGGAAGATGATGGAAGGGAGGGCAGGCTGGGATAGAGGGAAGTTGGAAGCACCCACTTTTGAAAAGGAGCAGGACCAAAGTAGAGAATAGAACAAGTGGGGGTGGTATAGGATAGAGGGAAATATACTCAGTCTTTCAGAATATATCCACTATGAAAATGTTTTGCATAGCTACACATGTACAACCTATATTGAATTGTTTATCTTCCCATAAGGGTGGGTGACAAGGGAGCTAGGGAAAGTATCTGGAATTCAAAAGTTTAAAATCAAATGTTTAAAAAATATATGATTATTATTATTATTATTATTTTACATGTAACTGGGAAATAAGATATACAGGCACTGGGACATAGAGATCCACCATGCCCTAGTGTAATGCCATGCACAAGCAGCTTTCCAGAAGAATGCTACTGTGAACAGCTTTTAAGGTTCTCATTACACAGTATAGTGATCACTATTTATTCTGTAAGAATTCAAAGCAAAACTTTCACAGAAAATCAAGGTACACATTCACAATATTACAACTTATCACAGAAAATCACAATATAATATTTACAACATAGTCTCAAAGTACAATAGTCAAAATCTTCACTCATGGGGCACCTAATTTAACTCAATCAGTCACTTATCAGTAACAATCATATAATAGTCACAATATAATACTCACAACATATTCTCAAAGTAAAATAGTCACTCTTAAGTTAACTCACTCAGTCACTTATTCAGCAAAGTCTTCCACTCTTGGGGCAAAATCTTGATTAACTCAATCAGTTACTAATTATCATACACAAACCCCTCTACAGCTAGGTCACTAGTAAACTACAATTTCATCTTTACTCAGTACCCAGGGATAGGTCTTTTTATCTTGACTTGGGGCCTGTTCTCACATTCCCTGGATCCCCATCCATGGTCCCAGATTCTACCTGGGTTCACCAGACTGTCACCTTGGTTCAATGAAAGACGGCTCCCAGTTCCTTGTCCAGCTCCCCTGGTAGGTCCTGCTCCACACTGAAGTTCACAGGGTCTGGTCCATGTCATATCCTTCATAATTTCTGCTCCAGGGAATTCAAGCCTCAACCAAGCCACAACAAATAAAGTCTCAGCATCCCAGTCATGTTTCAGTCACCTGGGCTGCAGGCTCCAGGCTCCAGGTTCCAGGCTCCGGGCTCTGGGCTCCGGGATCTGGGCTCCTGGGCTCTGTGTTCTGGGCTCCTAGACTCTTGGCTCCTAAGCACCTGGGTTCGGATTCCAGGCTCCTTGACTACTGGTTCCTGGCTCTGAGCTGCTGGCCACCTGCCTCCTGGATCCTGGGATCCTGTTCAGAAGAAGCTCCACCACCACAAGTTCTCAGGAAATTCTGGTTCAGTTCTCCATTCTTTCTTCTGTAGCTGCTCTGCCACCAGATCCTGGTCTCAAGAAATTCTGACTGTGCCTCTCAGGGGCTTTTCTTATATACACAGCATTGGCTTCCTCTTTCAGCCAACCCCTTACTGTTACATGAGTAACAGGAGACAGGAGTTCATACCTTTTGTTTCCCCAACAGAGGCTTGATCAGCTACTAAATGCTAAGTACCTGATACTTTTGCCAACACAAAGGGTTCTTCAAATTCAAAATTATATTACCATTACACCTACTGGAAAGTTGGAGGAGGGATGGGGGAAGATATAGGAGAGAGCAGATTGGGAGAGAGGATATAGAGTCGGAACGTTGTTTTGGGATGGCAGGTAGGGGAAAAATGGGGAGAAAATTTGTAACTCAACATCTTGTGGAATGAATGCTGTAAACAAAAATATTTAAAAAATCCAAAAAGTTTTTGGAACTACAAAAAAAAAAGAAAAGGAAAGGAAAGGAAAAGAAATTTTCAAGGAAAATTTCCCAGATATCTTAGAAACAGATGCCAAAATAGAAATTGCAAGAATTCACCAATCCCCTCTTGAAAAAGATTCCAAAAAAGTATACTCCTAGGAATATTATAGCTAGGTTCCAGAGTTCCCAGATTACAGAGAAAATATTACAACCAGCCAAAAAGAACCAATTTGAATATTGTGGAAACACAATTAAGATAACACAAGATCTAGCAGTGTCTACCTTAAGAGATCAAATGGCCTGGAATATGATATTCTGGAGGTCAAAGGAGCTAGGATTAAAACCAAGAATTGATAACAACAGGGGGGAAGAGTCAAGATGGCAGAGTAGAAGCAGGACTTCCGTGGGGCTCTGGCTTCCACCTCCTACAATTCATGGAAAAGGTGACTCTGAAGAAACTTCAGAGCTACAGAACCCAAAAAATGACACAGAGAAGGTAACCTCATACTAAGGACAGTCCGGCAGGCTGGCAGGCATTGGCCAGTCCAGTGGTCTGGGAGCAGAGCCCCACCCTGTGCCAGCTGGAGGTTTTAGCCTCAGAGTGGGCCTGGAGGGACTTCAGATCAACAGCAGCTATGGCGGTTTCCAGAATTATCATCACATATATACTAAGGACAAAGTGAGAGGTCAGTTTAGTGTGGACTTTGGGATCCAGTAGTTCAGGAGGAGGGTTGGCATTTTCCCCCATGGTGGGAAACAGCTGAGGAGCAGAGGCTGTGCAGCCACAGCCACTTGGCAGCTTCAGCTTCTGGCCTGCAGATTGTTGGGGTACCAAGCAACTAGCCTGAGGGGTAATCTCTCTTGCTTTAACCTGCTTGTATCTGGATTGCAGTCTAGGTGCATGTCCTGGAGTGTGAGACCAGCTTGCCAGGGCATGTGGAGGCTTCAGAGAGGGCACCCAACTCATACCGTTGGAAGCTGAGAAAACCCCAGCGACTGGGATGAAGCTCTCCTGCCTGGTAGCAGAGTCCTACTGTGGCAAAAAGCCCAAAAGTCAAGTAATTGAGTGGGAACATGAGCAAACACAGGAAGCAAAGCAACCAAAGCAACCCAACTTTACACTCCTATTTTGGGGACAAAAAGCATCAAAGATTGGAACAGGAGGAAGACAATGAAATCAGAACTCCTGCACCAAAAACTTCCAAGAAAAATATGAACTGGTTACAGGCCATAGAGGAGATTAAAAAGGATTTTGAAAACTACTTACATGCCTACATGGAAAAATGGTAATTGTACCTTATGAAACTTTTCTTAGCATGAGGATAGTTGAAGGAAAATAAATGTGTGTGTATGTCTATATAGGAGGGTATTTGTGTGTATGCATACATATGTGAATATGTGTATATATGTGTACAGGTATACATGGACAGAGAGCATGGGATCAATTGAATAGGGGGGGATTATATTTTAAAAAATAAATAAGTGAGAGAGGAATATAATGAAAGGAGATAGGGAGAGACAGAACAGGGCAAATTTTCTCATATAAAAGAGGCAAGGGAAAATGTTACAATGGAGGCAGTAAGGCAAAAGGGAATGGGTCAACCTTACTCCAAATGAATTTAGCTTAAGGAGGGAATAACATGCACTCTAAATTAAGTATTTTGCCCTGTAGGAAATTAGGGGAGAAAGGGATAAAAGTGAGGGATTCTAGAAGGGCAGGCAGATGGGGGTAGGGTAGTTGGAAGCACACTTTTGAAAAGGGACAGCATCAAAGCAGAAAATAGAACAAGTTGGGGTGGGATAAGATGGAGGGAAATATAGTCAGTCTTTCACAATATATCCTCTATGGAAATGTTTTGTGTAACTACAATGTACAACCTATATTGAATTGCTTATCTTCCCAGTAAGGGTGGGTAATGAGGAAAGAAGCAAAATAATCTGGAATTCAAAGTTTTAAAATCAAATGTTTAAAGAAATTATTATTATTATTATTACAATACTTTTTTACCTGAACTTAGAAATAAAATATGCAGGCACTGGGGTATGGAGATCCATCTTGCCCTCCTGGAAAGTTGGAGGAAAGGGGGAGGATATAGGAGAGAGCAGATTGGGGGATGAGGTATTCAGTGGGATCACTCTTTGGGGGTGGTGGGTAAGAAAGGGAAAGATAGGGAGAAATTTTGCAACTCAAAATCTTGTGGAAATGAGTGTTGTAAACTAAAACTAAACATAAAATCAAGAAAATTAGGGGGTGGCTAGGTGGTGTAGTGAGTAGAGTGCCAGCCCCAGAGACAGGAGGATCTGAGTTTGGATTCAGCCTCAGACACTTACCCACATATGAAACCTAGCCGTGTGACCTTGGACAAGTTATTTAACCCCAATTGCCCTCCAAAAAAAAAAACAAAAAAAAAAGATAATTAAATTATTGGACTACATGAAAGCCATGACAAAAAAAGAGCTTGGACACCAGCTTTCAAGAAATAATCAAGCAAAATTGCCCTGATATTCTAGAACCAGAGGGAAAAATAGAAATTGAAAGAATTCACTGTCTCTTGAAAAAGATCCCAAAAAGAAAACTCTTAGGAATATTATACCCAAATTCCAGAGCTCCCAGGTCAAGGAGAAAATACTGCAAGACGTCAGGAAGAAACAATTTGAGTATTGTGGAAACAGAATCAGGAAAACAAAAGTTCTATCAGCTTCAACACTAAGGGATGGAAGGGCTTCGAATATGATGCTCCAGAGGTCAAAGGAGCTAGGATTAAAACCAAGAATCACCTGCCCAGCAAAACTAAGTATAATGCTTCAGGGGAAAATATGATCATTCAATGAAATAGACAATTTTCAAGCACTCTTGATGAAAAAACCAGAGCTGAACAGAAAATTTGTCTTTCAAATGCAAGAAGCAAGAGAAGCATGAGAAGATAAATAGGAAAAAGAAATCATAATGAATTTATTAAAGTTGAACTATTTACATTCCTACATGAAAAAATGATAATTGTAACTGAAAAGACTTTTCCTAGTATGAAGACAGTTGAAGAGAATATATATGTGTGCATATATATGTATACATACATACATGTATGTATAGGAGGGTGTAGGCATATATAAATATATATGTGAACATGTATGTATATATGTAAATGTACACATAGACAGAGGGCACAGGATGAGTTGAATATGAAGAGATGATATCTAAAATATAAAAATAAGAAGTTATGTTGGGAAAAGGAGAAAGGGAGAGAGAGATTAGGGTACATTATCTCACATAAAAGATGCAAGATAAAACTGTTAGAATGGAACGGAAGAGAAGGAAGGTAAAAGGGAATGGGGCAACCTTACTCTCATTGAATTTAGCTTAAGAAGGGAATAACATACACACTCAACTGGGTATCTTACCCTACAGTAAAATATGAGGGAAGAGGATAAGAGTGGGGATGATAGAAGGGAGGGCAAATTGGGGGAGAGGGTAGTTAGAAGCAAACACTTTTGAAAAGGGACAGGGTCAAAGGATAACATAGAATAAGTGAGGGGCAGGATAGGATGGAGGGAAACAGTCTTTCACAATATACCTACTATGGAAATATTTTGTGTCACTATACGTGTACAACCTATATTGAATTGCTTATCTTCCCAGGGTGTAAGGGTGAGAAGGGAAGAAGGGAAAAAAAATCTGGAACTCAAAGTTTTAAAACAAATATGTATATATATATATATATATTTTTTTTTTACATGCACCTGGGAAATAAGATATATAGGCACCAAGGTATAGAAATCCATCTTGCCTTACTAGCAAGTTGGTGTGGTGGGTATGGGGGAGGATATAAGAGAGAACAGATTGAAGAAAGGGGTATTCAGCAGGCTAGCTATTTTGGGGTGGTGGGTTGGGGAAAGAGGGGGATAAAAATGTGTAACTCAAAATGTTGTGGAAATGAATGTTGAAAACTAAAAATAAATAAATAAATTGGAAAAAAGAAGAAACCAAGATACACTGGGTGATGTTACTGAGAAGGTTTTAGGAGTAAAGTAAGAATGTTGAAGTAGCTTTTTTCAGGTGGTCTCAATCTTCTCAGTGACTTATAATTCTAAATCATTTGCTTAAAGTAGAGTGCTACTTAGGGGATTAAGGAGGGAGGAAAAAGCTTGGAACAGTCATTAAAGGGAGTGAAATAGGGAGTCAACAAAAGAAAGAGAAGAAATACTGGTGAGCAGCAGTGAGGGTCCACTTGAGATTGAGTTCTATAAATTTATAATGGGTAGCATAATTAAATTTGTGCTTTTACTCAGTTTTCTATTCCCAAGGCTATGGTAAATGACTTCTCCCTTGATTAGAGTCATTAACACATGAAAGTATGTTTACTTGTGCTTCCTTCCCTGGTGTGAAATGCCAAGTTTCTCTAAAGTGCTGATTATTAATCAGGCAATAAGTATCTATTTTAACTTTTGCAACTAGAACCTTAAAAAATAAATACAATTGATGAATTTACTAATTGTTTTTCTTTCTAGAAGTATGGCCTGATTTACAGTTACAGAGGTATTTTATCATTTCATCCTCAAAATAAATTGTAAATCACATTATAGATTAGACTGAAACTGATTAATTCATTGATGTAAGATAACACAGTTGGTAAATAGTAGAACAAGACCTTGAACTCAGGTCATAGGAGCACTAGACTTTCAGCTGGAAGGAATCTAGAATGAATTAATGAAATAGCATTTCTTAAGTGTATATGATACATTAAACTCTGTAACAAGAAGAGGAGTTGGCAGTAAGAACTCTGTTTAGAGTATGGTGATGGAACAAGATATGAAGTGAAATATGACTAGAGTCTGCCTGAAATAGTGAACCTGGTCAACATTCACTAGTCAGCAAAGTGGGGCTCCAGGTCAGAATTTCTGGGGATGACATAATCTATATTAATCTACATATGGGCAACCTGACGTCCAGAGTGATATAAATGACTTGCAGAACTCTTTCCACCAACCCATGTATTCTCCAAGTGATTATACACTTAAAAACATGTGTATAGAAGTGTATATATTCATGTATGTGTGTATAATAATCTGTATGCAAATATTCATGTATGTGTATATAATAATCTGTATGCAAATGTGTATATATTCATGCACATGTGTAAACATATACATACCTACATATCTATATATATATATCTTTATGTACACATGCACATACATATAGGTACATTTATCGGTGTATTCATATGTACAAAAACACACACACCTGCTGAATGATTTAGAATGATCAAGATAGGGCTCCCTTGATGTATTTCAGTTTTTTTTACAATCTCTATCTCTGTCTCTGTCTCTGCCTCCCTGTCTCTCTGTCTCTGTCTCTCTCTATCTCTCTTTCTCCCTGTTTTGGGGGAGGTAATTAGAATTAAGTAACTTGTGAAGGGTCACACAGCTAGTAAGTGTCTGAGGGTGGATTTGAGGTCAGGTCCTGTTGACTTCAGGACCAGTACTCTATCCACTATGCCACCAAGCTTCCCCCTTCTTCTTTTTTAATTTCCCTATAAGTATAGAACAGTAGGATCAATGTTAAGTGTAATGGACATGTAAGACAAGCTCTTTTTCCTCAATCGGTTATGATCTAGCAGTACTTTCAGCATTTTTTCTTTTCTTTTGAGTATTTACTCACTTTTAAATATTCATTTTTTTAGAATTTTGAATTCCAAATTTCCTCCCTCCTCCACCTTCCCCATAGATTGAGAAAGCAAACAATATGATATCAATTATACATTTGAAGTCATGCAAAACATATTTCCATATTACTCATGTGTCAAAAAAGCAAAAAAATATATAATAAAGTGGAAAAAAATATGTTTAAATATGTACCTGGATTTCATAAGTTCTCTCTCTAGAGGTAGATAGCATTTTTTGTCATGGTGTAGTAGAAAGCACCCTAGCATGCCCAGGATGGCCTGCTAGCACAGGTTCTTTTGATCTGCTTTTAAAGAAAAGGTACTTTTACAAGGGTTAACAATGCTACTTTTAATTACATTCACTAGTTCAGGGGAAATGTCAGCACATTTCAGTGAAAAAACAATACAAGCAGAGAAATTAGTGAAAGATCAACAGATAGGGCTCCAGTTGTCTGAACAAAGCAACATTTCAATATACTTTAAATACATTGCTGAATCGAGGAAGCACAGACATCTAAGCAGTCAAGGGGCTCTGGACATATGACTACTCATAGTCTCCACCAGGAAATCAAAAAATCCTTCAAAAGAGTGAAACCCCAAAGCAAATATCAAGTCAGATTTGGTATTTTACACTTGGTATTATACACTTCTCAGAACCAGAAGGCATCATAACCAAATTAGGTTAGTACCAAAAGGTATGAAAGCTTTCCTGCAAGCAAATCTCCCCTAAGCAAGCTTCTCTTTAAGCAAATTCCTCACCTAGTAGTCTCTATGTGATTCAGGATGTATCACAGCCAGACACATAGACCTATCAATGCGTGGGGAAGCTCCTATATCCCATTAACCTTACACATGGGTCCTTTGGAAATGTCTTGGATCATTGCTTTCAGCACAGTAGCTGTCTTGCACAGTTGATTGCTACTACAATACTGCTGCTACTGGTTACAGTGTTCTCCTGGTTCTGTTTACTTCATTTGGCCTGAGCATGTCATATCAGTCTTCCCAGGTTTTTCTAAAACCATCTTGTTCATAAGTTCTTATAAAACAATAACATTTCATTACGATAATATATAAAAATTTTCCTATCATTCCTCAGTTGATAGGCATTCCCTCAATTCCATTTTTACTACTGCAAAAAGAGCTGCTATAAATATTTTTATACATATAGATCCCCCCCCCTTTTAATCACTTTGGGATACAGAGAAATAATGGTATTCCTGAGCAAAAGGATATACGCAATTTTATGATGCTTTGGGCATAGTTAGAAATTGTTTTCCAAATGGTTGGTTTAGTTCACAAATTTACCATTAGTGCATTAATGTTCTTATATTTCTATGTCCCCTCCAGCAATCATTATTTTCCTTTTTTTAATGTGATAGGCATGAGATAATATGATTTTACTTGTTTTTGTTATTGATGTGGTCATTTACATTTATATTTTCCCAATATTGGATGAGTTCTATATTCCTATTATAAATCCCACATTGGCATATTGTATGATCTTTATCATATATTGTTGCAATCTCCTTGCTAGTATTTTATTTAGAAAATTCAAATCTATATTCACTAAGGAAATTGGCCTATAGTCTGCTTCCTTTGTTTTTATTTTCTCTCTGGTTTAAATAACAACACCATATTTTTGTCATAAAAATAATTTGGTAAGACTCCATTTTTATTTAATTTTTTCAAATAGTTTAAATGGTATTGGGTTTAATTGCTTCTTAAGTGTTTGGGAGCATTCATTTGTAAATCCATCTGGTCCTGATGATATATTCTTAGGTACTTCATTTATTGTTTGTTCAATTTCTTTTTCTAAGATGGGGTTTATTTGTTTTTTTTTAATTCATCTTTTCACTTAGATTATTGGTTTTATAGGAATAGAATTTGGCAAAATAGCTCTTAATAATTGCTTTAATTTCATCTTTATGGGTGGTGCATTTACCTTTTTCATTTTGACACTGCTAATTTTGTTTTCTTTCTTTTAAAAAAAAATAAACTCAACCAATGTTTTGTCCATCTTATTTTTTATATATTTTTTATTTTGGGGGGATAAAACTAGCTCCTAGGTCAGGGATGGGAATCTGTGACCTTCAGGCCACAAGGGGACTTCTAGGTCCTCAAGTGCAGTCCTTTGACAAAATGCAAACTTTGCAGAACAAATCCTTTTACTCTGGATCCATCCAAGGGTCATACTTGAGGAACTAGAGGGCTACATGTGGCCTTGTGATTTCCCATCCCTGTCCTAGGTTTATTTATTTGTTAAATATTATTTTTATGTTATATTTTGTTAATCTCTTTAACTTTCAAGACTTCTGCTTTGGTGTTTTTTTTTTAATTATTTGTTATTTTTCTGGTTTTCTTTGCAGTCACGTGTTCATTGATCTGCTCTTTCTCTCTTTTTATTGTTGCATATGCTTAGAGATCGAAATTTTCCCCTAAGTACAACTTTGTCTACATCCCACAAGGTTAGTAATTCGTCTTATTGTTCTCATTATCTTTAATGAAATTATTTATTACAATTATGATTTGTTCTTTAATCCACTCTTTCTTTAGGATTGGGTTATTTAGTTTCCATTTACTTTTAATCCTTTCTTCCATGACTATTTAATGCAATTTTATTTTTATTTATTCATTCATTCATTCATTGATTTAATGATTTAGTTTGTTTCTAAATTTTATTTATTTAATTGTCTGAGAAGGATGCATTTAAGCTTGCTTTTCTGTATTTGTTTCTTAGGCTTTAATGCCTCAATGGATTATCAGGTTTTTTTGAAGGTGCCATGTAAAGCTGAAAAAAAAATATATACTTCTTTCTATTCCTAATCAGTTTTCTCCAGAGGACTACCATATTTACCTTGTCTAAAATTCTATTCACCTTTTAAATTTCTTATTTATTTTTTGTTTAGATTCATCTAGGTCAGAGAGGGGAAAGTTGAGATTCCCAAATACTATAGTTTTCCTCTCTGTTTCCTCCTATACTTAATTAAAATTTTTTTTTTTAAGAATTTGCTGTGGGGCAGCTAGGTGGTGCAGTGAGTAGAGCACCAGCCCTGGTGTTAGGAAGACCTAAGTTCAAATCAGACCTCAGACACTTAACACAAAACTAGCCATGTGACTTTGGGCAAGTCAATTAACCCCAATTGCCCTACCTCCCCCCCCCAAAAAAAAGCAAAAAAAAAAAAAAAAAGAATTTGCTGCTATACCATTGGGTGTATATAAGTTTATTGTTATTACTTTATTGTCTATGGTCCCATCTAGCAAGATGTAATTTCTGTGCTCATAATATATTTGACACTGTTACCTTATTTTAATAGTGTGTCTCTGTTTCAAGTGTCTTCTAAACAACACATTGTTGGATTCCGGTTTCTAAGTAATTCCACTATCTGCTTCCATTTTATGGCTGAATTATTTCTATTCACATTAGAGTTATGACTGCTAATTTTGCACTCCCCCCACCGTCTTTTCTTCTATTTATCCTTTTCTCTCTGTTTTGTATTCTGTACTTTGTTAGAAGCTGATCTTGTTTCTGACTACTGCCTCTTTTAATCTATTTCCCCCCTTTGGAGTCCTTCTCCCTTTTATCTTCTCTACTTCTGTGTTGGGTAAGATATATTGCTATATCTAATTGACTCTCTCCCCCCACTCTCTCTTTCTGTGTGTGTGTGTGTTCTTCCCTCTTTAAAGCAATTCAGAAAAGACTGAGGTGCAAGCATTGCTCACCACCTCATACTTTCCCCTCCTATATTGGAGCTCTATTTTTGGTGCCTCTTTTATATGAGATAAATTTCTCCATTATTTTTTCACTTTCCCCTTCCTGCATTGCACTGGCATTTCTTGCACATCTTTATTTTATTTTATTTTTTTTGGGGGGGGAGGGAGTTCATCCCAGGATAATTGACTCACTCCCATAGTCTCTATGTAGAGTTCTCCTAATTGACCTCATAATAATAATTTAAAAAAAGTTCTTAGGAGCTAAATGTTTCGTCCTCCCATGAAAGAATGTAAACAGTTTATGCTTCTCTTCAGATTTGTATATGAAAGTCAGATTTTTTATTTACCTCCGTTCTTTTCATTCAGAATGCAGGAAAACTCTTTCATTTCCTATCCAGAATTACGCTCAATTTTGCTGTGTAGGTTATTCTTGTCTTTAATATTAGCTCCTTTGCTTTGCCAAGTATCATTTTACTAGCCCTTTGATCCTTTAACATGGTGGATGTTCAATCTTGTTTCATCAAGACTGTGACTCTACTATATTTTCATGGTTTATTTCTAACTGCTTGAAGTGTTTTCTATTTGACCTGGAAACTTTGGAATTTGGCTATGACATACCTAGAAGTATTCATTTTGGGATCTCTTGAAGGAGGTGATTGGTGGATTCTTTCAATTTCTTTTTTATCCTCTAATTCTAAGATATGTGGGCAATTTTTCTTTGCAATTCCTTGAAATACAATGTCTAGGCTCTTTTGTTGTTCATGTCTTTCAGGTAGTCCCACGAGGCTTTTATTTTCTCTCCTTATTCTATTTTCTAGGTCAGTTTTTTTCCTTTTTTGATATTTCAAATTTTATTTAATTTACTTTTTTACTCTTTGGACTCTGCTTTACTGTTTCTTGATTTCCCATAAGATTCATTAGCTTCTACTTTTCCAATTCTAATTTTTTCACAGTTTTAAAGCCCTTTTGGACATAGTTCCAAATTGTTCTCCAGAATGATTGGAATAGTTCACAGCTCTACCAATAGTGCATTAGTTTCCCAATTTCCTACATCCTTGCCAGAATTTCTCATGTTCCTCTACTTTCATGTTAGCCAATCTGATAGGTATGAAGTGACATCTCAGTTGTTTTAATTGGAATTTCACTCATTATTAGTGTTTTGGAGCATTTTTATGTGACTATTGATAGCTTTGGTTTCTTCTTCTGAAAACTCTCTGTTCATATCCTTTGACAACTTGTCAATTGGGGAATGGCTCTCATTTTTACAAATTTGGCTCAGTTGACTATATATTTGAGAACTGAGGCCTTTTTTTAGAGAAACCTTTGCAAAAAAAAATCCCATTTTCCTCTTTTCCTTCTAATTTTCATTATATTTGTTCTGCACTTTTTAATTTCACATAATGAAAATTATTCACTTTACTTTTGGTGAACCTTTATCATGTTTAGTCATAAACTCTTCCATTATACATGGATCTGACTGGTACATTCTTCCTTGCTTTATGAATTATGTGATTCTTTATGTCTATCTAATCATTTATCCATTTTGATCTTAACTTTACATATGATGTGAGATATTGGTCTCTGCCTAGTTTCTTCCAAACTGTTTTGCAGTTATTCTAGCAATTTTTGTCAAATGGTGAGTTCTTAACCCCAAAGCTTGGATTTTTTTGGTTTATCAAACACTAGATTACTATTGTTATTTATTACTGAGTATTGTATACCTAATCTATTCCACTGATCCATAATCACTATTTATTGTCCTGTACCAGATTGTTCTAATGATTAACACTTTCTAATATAGTTTGAAATCTGCTACTGCTGGTACTGGTACTTTTTTTTTTCATTGATTCCCTTTTAATTCTTGACATTTTGTTCTTCCATGTGAATGTTGTTAATATTTTTTTCTACCTCTAGCAAATAGTTCTTTGGTAGGATGATTTTATGACAATGAATAAGAAAATTGACTTAGGAAGAATTGTCATTTTTATTATATTGACTTGGTTTTACCCACAAGTAATTCATGTTTTTCCATTTGTTTAGATCTGTCTTTATTTTTTAAGGAGTGCTTTGTAATTGGGTTTATATAGTCCCTGGTATTAGCAGATTTTTCATTCTCTCAGAGCCTTAGAACTTCCTGGGATAAATTATTGAACAGGTAATGTTTATAAAAATTTCCATCAAAACTCCATTTACTTAACTCAATAGGTTGTCGGGGGACTAACCAATAAGGATCTAATCCTTAGAGTGGAATAAACATTGCCTGTCTGCTTTCAACTCAACATGAATAGCTTACTTCTGACCATGATTGACTGAGGGTTTAGCTCAGAAATTTTCTAGTTGATTTCATTGGTATGAGGACTAATGATGGAGATGAGTCTGATTTTGAGTGCAATAGGATTTATAAGAATCACCTCCCCCTACCCCAGTCTTTTCTGTTCTCTGCCCCAATGACTACAGAGTGAGAAGGATTGCTAGCAGATTACTATTAAGCAGATGGACAGCTGAATTTCTCTTCATCCCTGACTCCTCATATCTTTGAATGAATAGTATCTGTATTCCTTGTGTCTTTTTGTCTTCCCTTTTCCCAATTTTAGGTAAATACGGATCCCAAGGGAGAATGGACCAGGTTGAGAGCTTTAAAAGTTCAAAAATGGCATCAGATGTCAACTTTGTAATCATATTTGATAGCATAGACTGACTTTTACTAGAGTTGCTTAATGTAATCATTGATTCCAATAGGAACCCAGCCCTGAGGAAAAAACTCCCTGGCCCAGCTCTATAGTGGGTTGAGATAAAACATCTTCTCCATAGCCTGGAGGAGCAAAGGAGAAATCCATCCATTAGGTATGCTTCCTCCAGAAGCATAAAAGGTTTAAGTGTTCTTAGGGAAAAGAAGTGACACTTGACTGCATGTATTTCCTATCTAAATTCCTCATTAATACCTCTGTGCTTTAAGTTTGAATACATTCTTTTCAGGAAGTGAGTTCATCCCAATGGGAGTGTGTAAACTGGGTTAGGAAAATGTTGTTATAACTATGGTCCTTGCTATATTTTTGTCAATAAAAATTTTGTATAAGTTAATTGTTATCAACTGTTCAATTGATATTGTTTGGAAATCAAGCCTCATAAACACAGGCTCATAAACACAGAACTTGGAAGACTTCAGACTTTCAGGAATACATGCTGACAGAACCATAAAAAGAAAAGTAGTCAACTGTCCTCTGAGGCCTTGGTCCTCCAGAGAGAGTTAGGGAAGCAGCCTTGGAGGAGGTGTTATACTAAATTTTAAGAGTTGCCTAGAAAATGAATCTATAAAATGGAAATAAAATTTCTGTTGCCCTTGTCCTTAATGTTGTTATACTTTTGGTATAAGCCATAGGTGACATAAATATTACCCAGAAGATGGAATATCTCAGAGTATCTATTTTTCCACTCGTAGATAGGTCAGTTAAGATAATTTCCCACTTTAACAGGTTCAATAGCTACCAGTGCTTTCTGCTTCTCTTTCTCCCAAAGGAAAGGAATAACTTTGGAAACTTGTCCTAAAAGATCATTCTTGTTAAATGATTTTTGATAAATCTCAACATTAAATTCCAGTAGTGGGTAATGACTTTTTTTTGTCTCAAGTTATCTTGCCTTGGGAAACTGAGAATATGATGAACAGGTGAAATAGAGCCAAAGTATGTTGGATTTGGTTTTGAAAACATCCAGGAGGTTTGGTATTATACCTTAATTTTATGAGAAGGTTCACAAAACAGCCCAAAATAGAAGAACAGGGAATCGGGACTTTAATCTGACCTTGTAGATATTTTGGTAGAAATGGGGAAAGTAAACAGAATCTTTTGGATGTATTTCTACAAACTACCAAAACCCATTCTTTAGCACTCTTTTGTCCCTCTCCCTCTCCCATCCAATTTTATTCTATACTTCAAAACCCTGCTTGGTCTCACTTCCTCCATGAAATTTACTCTATTTTCTCAAGTTTCCAGTAACCTCTCATTTTTCTCAATTCCCACACCATGTGGTTGAGTACTTTATTTTATACTGATTAGTTCTGAGGTCTATGTTTTTTCAACTGCATTATTTTATAAAACATTGAGCAGTAAGTTCTTATCATCAGAAATGATAACACCAGGTACTGAGTCTTTATTCAAATTCTTCTCAGTTCTCATTTCTTGAGTACATGTTGGTGGATATAGAGAAAAAGAGCAAGATAATCTCTCTTTGATTCTGTGTGTGACCTTAAACCTATCTAATCTAAGATGTGCAAACACATAGAATGGTAAAGAGAGTTGTCTAACATTTGAAAATGAAATGTAAATAATTCTAAATCCAGACTTATTCCTTTGTCTCATAGAATTATAGTATTTAGGTTTATCACTGATTTTTATGATTATATCTCATTTTTTAAATCTGTCCTCATTATCATTGGATTTCTTTTGTCACAGAAAAAAATAAGTCAAAGAAAGTCAATTGACAAAGCAACTTGCTAAAAGTGTGTCCTGTATGTCAGAATCTTAGTCTCCACTCTCTACTAAAAAAAGGAAAGTGCATTTCCTTTAAAAAATGGGATTTTATTACTGTTTGTTTTTACATTATAAACCATTTCAGATTTGCCCCCACTTCATGAAAGATCTCTTATATGGGGCAGGTGGGAGAGGGGAGCCAAGATGGTAGAGTAGAAGAAGGAACTTGACTGAGTTCATGTTCCAACCACCTCCAATACCTGTAAAATATGACTAAATAAATTTTAGAGCTACAGAATACACAAAGTGACAGATAGAAACAAATCACACACTGAAGACAGCCTGGCAGGCTGACAGAAAGGGTTTATCCTACCAAACTGGGAGTCAAGCACAGTCCAGTGTGAGCTGCATAGGCCCAGACCTGGGAGGCCCTCACCAGCAGCACAGATAAGCTGGAACAAACTTCAGGTGAGTGAATCACCAGCCACTGGCAATTTCCAGACTTCTCAACCCACAATCTCGAAAGAAAAAGTCAAAGGGAACTCTGTTGGAACTGGGTGGAGAGGAGTGTGATCTGGCCCTTGCCCCCAGGGAGAGAAGTGGAAGAGGTAGGTGGCTGCAGCTGCTGCCACGTGGCTGCCTTTGTAGATTCTGGCCTGCAGATCATAGGGAGACCAAGCAACCATTCATAGAGTAATCTTTCTTCCTTTGACCTGCTTGGATCTGGATTACAGTCTTGGGTGGTGGTCCTGGGCTATAGCTCTCTGGAGGTAATTAAAACAATGATCAAAAAAAGAACCTAGAAATGATCCTATAAGAAATTCTCAAGGAAAACTGCCCTGATATTCTAGAACCAGAGGGCAAAATAGAAATTGAAAGAATTCACCATCACCTCTTGAAAAAGATCCCAAAAAGAAAACTCCTAGGAATATTATAGGCAAATTCCAGAGTTTCCCAGGTCAAGGAGAAAATATTTCAAGCAGTCAGGAAGAAACAATTTGAGTAAACACAGGATAACACAAGATCTAGAATCTTCTTTGTTAATGGATTGGAGGGCTTGGAATATGATATTCCAGAGGTCAAATGAGGTAGGATTAAAACCAAGAATCATCTGCTCAGCAAAACGGATTATAATACTTCAGGGGAAAATAAAGTCATTCAATGAAATAGAGGACTTTCAAGTATTCTTGTTGAAAAAATCAGAAATGAACAGAAAATTTGACTTTCAAATACATGAAGCAAGAGAAGCATGAGAAGGTATATAGGGAAAAGAAATCATAATGAATTGATGAAAGTTGAACTATTTACATTCGTATATGGAAAAACACTAATTGTAACTCATAAGACTTTTCTCAGTATGAGATAGTTGAAAGGAATATGTGTGTATACACATATACATATATATGTATGTATAGGAGGGTGTATGTGTGTAAAAATACATATTTTAGTGTGTATATGTGTGTACATGTACACATAGAGGGCACAGGATTGGTTGAATAGGAAGGGATGATATCTAAAAAATAAAATTAAGAGGTGAGAGGGGAATATAATGGGAGAAGGAGAAAGGGAAAGATAGAATAGGGTAAATTATCTCATATAAAAGAGGCAAGAGAAAGCTGTTACAATGGAGGGGAAGAGCAGGAAGGTCAAAGGGAATGGGTCAACCTTACTCTCATTGAATTTGGCTTAAGGAGGGAATAACATACACACTCAAGTGGGTATCTAAACATATACAACCTATATCAAATTGTTTGTCTTCCCAGTGGGGGTAAGTGGAGAGGGAAGAAAGGAAAGAAACTGGAACTCAAACTTTTAAAAACAAATTATACACACACACACACACACACACACATATATATATACACACACACATATACATATATATGGGGTATACATACTGGGGTATACAAAGCCATCCTGCACTACTTGAAAGTTTGGGGGGGTGGGATGGGGGAGGATATAAGAGAGAGCAGATTGGAGGAAGGGGTATTCAGTAGGCTCAATATCTTGGTGTGGGTATAGGGGTAGGAAGGGGAGAAAATTTATAACTCAAAACCTTGTGGAAATGAGTGTTGGAAACAAAAAATAAATAAAAAATATTTTTTAAAAGAAAAGAAAATTAGAAAACAAGAAAAAAGGTCTCTTATAACAAACTTAAATAATAAAGCAAAATTGATAATATAGTGAACTCATTTGAAAGCTCATGCAGAATTCTACATCTGCAACACCTCACAATATTTGTCTCTATTTTTTGTTTTTTTTTCTAATTAAATTTTATGTTTATTTTTAGTTTACATCACTCATTTCCACAAGATTTTGAGTTACACATTTTCTCCCCATTTTCCCCTACCCACCACCCCAAAACAGCAATCCCAGTGAATGCCCTCAATCCCAATCTGCTGCCTCCTATATTCTCCCCATTCCCCTCCCTTTGATTTTAAAACTTTGAATTCCAGATTCTTTCCCTTCCTCCATCATCTCCCATACTTACTGGGAAGATAAATAGTTCTATATAGGTTGTGCATGTGTAGCTATGCAAAACATTTCCATAGTGGAAGTATTGTGAAAGACTGACTATATTTCCTATCCTGCCCCACCCCGCCACTTATTCTATTCTCTAATTTGACCCTGTCCCTTTTCAAAAGTGTGGGCTTCCAATTTCCCTTCCCCCCAAACTGCCCTCCCCTGCATCATCCCCCCTCTCATCCCCTTCCCCTCTACTCTCCTGTGGGGAAAGATATCCAATTAAGTGTGTATGTCATTCCGTCCCTAAGCCAAATTCAATGAGAGTAAGCTTGACCCATTCCCTTTTGTCTTCTTGTTATTCCCCTCCATTGTAACAGTTTTCCCTTGCCTCTTCTATATGAGATAATTTACCCCATTCTTTCTCTCCTCATCTCCTCTCATTACATTCCTCTCACCTCTCAGTTACACTTTTTAATTATCATCCCTTCATATTCAATTGGTCCCATGCCTTCTGTTTATGTATACCTGTACACATATATACACACACTCACATATGTACTCATAGGCACATAGACCCTCCTATACAGACATATATACATATGAATACTACATATATATATACATATATATGAATACTATATATATATATTTTTTCTCTTCCCAGTTATTCTTCTACTTTTCTTATTTGGTTTTCAAAATCATCCTTAAGCTCCTCTATGACCTGTAACCAGTTCCTATTTTTCTTGGAAGCTTTTGGTGCAGGAGTTCTGACTTCATTGTCTTCTTCTTGTTCCATACTTTGATACTTTATATGCACAAAATATATGTGTATACACACACACACACAGAGGAAAGTATCTAGAGCAATAATGTAGGCAATTATGTCAAAGAATTGAGAGAAGTGAAGGATGAATACACACACACATACATTTTTTATACCCTTCAACTATTTTCATACTGAGAAAAGTTTCATAAGTTATAATTATCATTTTTCCATGTAGGAATGTAAATAGTTCAACTTTGATAAGTTCCTTATGATTTCTTTTCCCTGTTTACCTTCTCATGCTTCTCTTGCTTCTTGCATCTGAATATTAAATTTTCTATTAAACTTTTTTTTCATCAAGAATGCTTCAAAGTCCTCTGTTTCATTGAATGACCATATTTCCCCCTGAAACATGATACTCAGTTTTTCTGGGTAGGTCATTCTTGGTTTTAACCCCAGCTCCTTTGACCTGTGGAATATCATATTACAAGCCCTACGTTCCCTCAGTGTAGAAGCTACCGGGTCCCATGTTACCCTGATTGTGTTTCCACAATATTCAAATTGTTTCTTCTTGGCTGCTTGTAATATTTTCTCCTTGATCTGGGAACTCCAGAATCTGGCTACAATATTCCTAGGAGTTTTCTTTTTGGGATCATTTTCAATATCAGATGGTGGATTCTTTCAACCAATATTTTGCCCTATGGTTGTAAAATATCAGGGCAATTTTCCTTGAGAATTTCTTGTGAAAGATGATTTCTAGGTTCTTTTTTTTTTGATCATGGCTTTCTGGTAGTCCAATAATTTTAAAATTATTTCTCCTGGATCTATTTTCCAGGTCAGTGGTTTTTCCAATGAGATATTTCATATTGATGTCTATTTTTTCATTTGTTTGAAACTGTTTAATAGTATCTTGATTTCTCATGTAGCTTCCATTTACTACAATCTAATTCTGAAGGAATTATTTTCTTAAGTGAGCTTTTGAGATTCTTTTTCCATTTGTCAAATTCAGCTTTTAAGGCATTCTTCTCCTTGTTGCTTTTTGAGCCTCTTTTGCCATTTGAGTCAGTCTTTTCTTCAGTCAGGTTGTTGACTTTCTTTTCGTGATTTTCTTGCATCCTTCTCATTTCTCTTCCCAGTTTTTCCTCCACTTCTCTTATTTGGTTTTCAAAATCCTTATTAAGCTCCTTTATGCCCTGTAACCAGTTCCTACTTTTCTTGGAAGCTTTTGGTGCAGAAGTTACAACTTTATTGGCTTCTTCCTGTTCCATGCTTTGATACTTTATGTCCCTAAAATAGGAGTCCAAAGTCAGAATGCTGTGCTTGCTTTGCTTCCTTTGCTTGCTCATGTTGCCACTCAATTACTTGACTTTTGAGCTTTTTGCCACAATAGAACTCTGCTTCCATATAGGAGAGCTTTGTCCCAAATTGCTTGGGTTTTCTCAGCTGCTTGAGCTATTAGTTGTGTGCCCTTTCTGAAGCTTTCACATGCTCTGGCTCACTGGTAATGCATCGCAGGACCTCCACCCTAGACAGTGATCCAGATCTAATCAGGTTAAAGCAAGAGTGATTATCCCTCAGCCTGGTTGCTTGGTCCCCTTACAATCTCAGGCCAGGACCTTTTAAGCAGCCATGTGGTCACGGCCCTGGCATGTCAACTGTTTCTCCCTCTGGGGGCAGAGACTGAACCACACTCCTGCACTCCCTGTTCCCAAAATTCACACTGACCTCTCACTTTGTCCTTAGCATCTATGGGTTGATAATTCTGGAAACTGCTACAGTTGCTGGTGATCCACTCTCTTGAATTCCCTCCAGCCTGCAGCTAATTGTGGCCACCCTGAGGCTAAAACCTTGGCCTCACATGGGGACGGGTTTTGCTTGTGATGGCCCCTTCCTGCTGGCCTGCCAGGCTTTCTTCAGTGGGAGGTTCGTTTCTCTCTGTCACTTTGTGGGTTCTGTTGCTCTAAAGTTTGTTTAGAGTCATTTTTTATATGTACTGGAGGAGGTTTCCAGACTTCTCAACCCACAATCTCGAAAGAAAAAGTCAAAGGTCAGTAGGGAACTCTGTTGGAACTGGGTGGAGAGGAGTGTGATCTGGCCCTTGCCCCCAGGGAGAGAAGTGGAAGTTTCTACTCCACCATCTTAGCTCCACCCCCTCGTCTCAATTTTTTTAAGGAACAGAAATATCATTGCTCTCCCTCACTCCTTATTCAAATGGGGGAGAAAAGGAAAATAAATGAAAACAAAATAAATGAATCAAATTCCTTGTAAGTATGTATAGTGAATCAAAGGAAATTCCCTCTATGACTGTATATGTGTGTGTGTATGTGTGTGTGTGTGTGTGTGTGTGTGTGTGTAAAATTCTGCACCCTAAATAAATTACTTATTGCCATAGATAGCATGTTTAATCATCAATCTTCTGGAATCATGAATGGTCATTGCACTGACCATAGTTCTTACAATTTTTTCATTTCTTAAGATTCTTTAAAATTCAAATTCAACAGATATTTTAAGTTAAGCAGTTAATTACTTTTTATCACAGTTCAGGTTCTTTGAGAGAAATAATCTAGTTCATGTTGTCCCAGCAACTGAAATATTAAGTCTCATCAAGGGACTAAGTGTGGGTGATAAACTGGACCTTAGCATTAAACCATCATTGTAAATTGCTTCAGAAGGGCAGGTCCATTGGGAAGGGGGGATGGATCATTTCTAGTAGTCCCAAGGTCCCTTTGCTTTCATGAGGAGGGAAGGGAATCCAGGACACAGACTGACACTATGAATTATATGAGATGCTTGCATAGTTTGATAAGAATGGAACTGAAATGTAGTTGAAACAATACTTGCAGATTATGAATCTTAAGAGTTTCTTTCTTTCTATCTATCTAGACATATTCTAATAGGTATAATATATGTTGCATATGTACATATGTGTATATGTGATATATATGGATACTTTTTATTGAAATAGGATTTTAGGGTTTACAGAATTCTTTTGTGTACATTATCTTTTCTTCAATCTTATAATAACCATGTGAGGGAGCTGTTCCAGGAATTTTTGGAACAACAGTATCTGTTCTTGAGGAACCCTGGGATATCCCTCTACATAATGGGAGGGAGATAAATGTTGATGATCCTACAAAGGATACTAAAGAATAGTCAGGTAGAAAGAGAATCAAGGGAAAGTAGTGTCACACAGAGAGGAGAGTATATAGAGCAATAATGTAGGCAATTATGTCAAAGAATTGAGAGAGGTGAAGGATGAATGATCAATCAACAAACATTTCTAAAGTTCCTACTGTGTAGCAGACACTGTGCTAGGTGCTGGGGCTGTAAGTACAAAGAATGAAATAATCTGTATTGGAAATGGGCATGTATTCTGAGAAATTAATATTATAATTGTATAGTAATAAATTATTTTCAATTTGTGATCCAACATTTTTTTCCTATTCCTGTTAAGACCCAATTCCTGAAAAGATTAGTGTGTCTCTGAAATGTGTTACTGAGTGATGATGTTACCCCTAGTTCCCTAAGGCAGATGTTCCTCAACTAGATTCTGAGTTTATACTGGTCTTTGCACCCAACTGGAAAAAAAATTATTTCTGTTTAGAATATAAACAGAATTATCCAGGCTGGACTAGCCTTTGACTAGAGAAGGAAGTCCTGTCCTTTGTCCCCTCCATTAGAATTTAGGGCAAATCAGCTAATAAAGGAGAAAGCACAAAAGGAAAAGTCTGAGTGGAAATGTCTTCCCCTGCCCAGATGTCTTGAATCACATATTTAAGCCACATTCTCAGCAATAGGAGCTGAAGACTTTTAGGCCACCTCCTCATTAAATGTCCCTCAATCAGAGTTGGCTTTTACTTGTCAGAGAAGTTCTCTTTCAAAAGGTACACATCTAATTTAAGGCATTTCAGGGTCTTTGGTTCTACATAATAAACACTGTCCATCAATTTATTGATTACAGGCCAGCCTAATTAGTAACATGATTGTTAATTATTTAGAAACTCTGTATCTCAGGAGTTTTGTTCATCACAATTCTAATGGGGTGACAACATATAAACACATAAAAGTATAATAAATATATAACAAAGTGAATTAAAAAATAGTGTACTCTAGTGAAATACCAGCTGGTTTGGAAAGAAGAATGCTAGCAATTACAGAAGATCAGGAAAAACTTCAGGAATAAGATGGTGTTTGAACTACCTGTGAAGGAAGAGAAAGTCTGTGAAGCAGAGATAAGGAAAGAGTGTATCCAAGGACATGGGATGGCCAGTACAAAGGCATGGAAAAGGACATGGGGTGTAATGTATAAAAAGAGAGGAGGTCAGTTTGATGGAAATTTAAAGTTTATTGTTGTTCAGAGAATGGTTTAATGAAAGCAAGGGTAGAAAGACAGATTGGTGACAAGTTCTTAAGTGGTTTAAAAGTTAAACAGAGGAGTTTCCATTTCATCTTATTGGTCATAGGAAAACACTGGAGTTGATTGAGTAGGAGAGGCATATAATCAGTCCTCCACTGAAGAAAAATTACTTAAATGGCAATGTGCGGGATGACCTGGAAAAGTGAGAGACTTGAGACATTGAATACAATTAGGAAGTTATTGAAATGATCTAAGCAAGAGATAATGACCTAAAATAAGGTGGTAGCTCTTTAATTTAAAAGAAGTCAAAAGCAAAGATCATGAGGATAAGAATAGAAATATTTGGCAACTAATTTGATTAATGAGAGAGAAGGAGAAGTTAAAGATGATACTGAGGATATGAACCAGGGATTCTGGAAGGTTGATAGGTCCTTAGAAAGAAAGGAAAATTTGGAATAGGAGAGGCTTTAGGTAGAAATATAATGAGTTAAATTTTGGCAATACAGAGGTGGAGAAGTCTTTGAGACATGATGATTGAAATGTTCAATAGGCAATTGGTAATGTGAGGCAGAATCTAAGGGGAATATATATATATATGGAAAGAGAGAGAGAGAGAGAGAGAGAGAGAGAGAGAGAAACTTTCTGCTAACCTATAATCTCATGTCTCTAACTGACTTTCAGACATCTTGAGTTGGATAGTCAATCAATAAATATAAAACAAAACTCATTATCTTTCCACCTACACCCTTTCCCTTTCTACCTTTCCCATTACTATAGAAGCTACTACCACCCTTCCAATTCACAACACTGGAATCATAATATGTACCTAATAAATGTTTATTGATTGGTGTGTGTGTGTGTAATAAATCTATCTCTGAAAAATCTGCATAGTTAAACACATGGGAGCTTGTTAGACTGAGAAAAGGCCTCTGCCTTCCTTTCTGACTAACTTTTGATGATCAGTATTTACCAACCTATCTGTAAGCTAAAATAGAGAGTAAGTCATTTTCATTATAGTGGTATGGCCTAACCAGAAGGAATGGCTATCTATCTTAATTTTTATAACTATGATTTTGTAGTTGTGGTTACTGAAGTCTCTTACATGTCTTATTAATTCCTGGATATCTGTTAGATTTTGATGTTATTTTGAAGACAGTTTATCTTTCTAGCAATTTTTCTTGAATTTTTTAGTACTATATAGGAATGTTAATGATTTTGTGGGTTTATTTTGCATTCTATTGCACTGAAGCTGTTAATTGTCTCCATTTATTTGCTGATTCAGATTTTCTAAGAAAGCCATCATAATTAAAAATGTACATGTTAAAATCTTTCTTTTTTTGCTGTTGTTTACACCTTTAATTTCTTCACCCTACATTTTTCTAGAACTATGGCAAACATTCCTAGAGAATTGTACAGAGGATAATGGAGACAAATTTAAATGTTTGCAGGTTTTAATCCATGATAACAATTTCTGGGCCTACTAGGTGGTGCAGTGAATAGAGAACCGGCCCTGGAATCAGGAGGACCTGAGTTCAAATCCAGCCTCAGATACTTAACACAAAAAAATAGTCATGTGACCTTGGGCAAGTCACTTAACTTGGGATTACCTTCCAAAAAGCAAAAAAAAAAAAGGAATTTCCAAAAAGAACAAGAATAAAGGATACCATTTAGAAAATGCATGGTCACAAAAGGAGAGGGGTCAGTCATATGGCAAAATAGTAAAGGATGACATGTGTATAATTTTTCCACTGATATGCTTAATATCAGGAGAAATTAAAAAAAGACATATGTGCGTGTGTGGATGTATATCCCATTGTTTCTATTCTCAATGGTGAAGTTATAGGAGGACAATCAGGGTAAGAGTTGGATAGGATAGACTGTCATGAAGTATTTATGACCTGCCCTGATGAAGGGTGATATTCAAAACCAGGAGATCAATAATTCATTTGAGTATTCGATTAGGGATTGAATTAGTTGAGAATGTAGCAAAGGAGACTGAGGAGTGGTCAGATAGAAAAGAGCAGAACCAAGGTATAGTGGCATCTAAAAATCTAGAGAGAAGAAAATATGAAGGAATAGGTGATCAATAATGTCAAAGGATGAAGAGTGGTTGAGAAATATGGGAATTAAAAAAAGACCATTAGATTTGATAACTAAGCTAATTGATACCTTTGGAGACAGTAGTTTTAGTAGAAATGGCTAGTTCTGTTCAACTTTGAGGTAAGCTATGGAGTCCCAGACATACATAAGGTGGGAGACATTTTAAGAATGGAGGATGTCGATGGTTGGGAATTGGGAGATAGTATACTAAGTTTGGGAAATAGTGAATCTATATGGCTGGATCATAAATTTTGTGGATGTGAGATAAGAAGGAAAGATAGGCTGGAGTCAGACTATGAAGGGCATTATATGTCAAACCAAGAAGTTTGCTCAGAAAAAAAGGAATAATCCTAGAATGTAAGAGCCCTTACTTAATATCTATTCTAAGCTTTTCATATCAGAGACGGATACACTCAAACTTTAAGAGGTGCAACTACAGCTAGTGCTAGTTAGAAATAAGTCTCTAGGAGTTCAGAGAAATAAGTGAAAAGACAGAGACTTAGGCCTAATGGACTTTTCTACTCCAGGCTTCTGTAACAGACCCTCAATGAGAATCTTATCACTGTTATGTGCTTTTCTAGGAGGTGTTGCCTCCTAATTCATTACCACACAAAGCAATATCTTAATTTAAATCCATGGTGTTTCAAGGTTCACCAGAATGCTAAATGTGTAAGTAGACTTTTTGTGCTTAATCAATCTTCCCTTCCCATTTAACACACTTGTTATTAGTAATTGGGAACCAGCACCTAAGTGGTTACATATATTATGAGTTCCTTAATGCTTTGGGGCATCTTTAAATATTATCAACTTCCTGGAGGTAAACTTATGAACACACTTAGCCTAGCATGTTAGAGATCAACTTCCCCATTCATTATCCTTTCGATTCAACAACCTTTTACAGGTAATCAATAGTTGAACTGATAAATGAGAAGGCTCCTTAAAAATCCATTGCTTGAGTGCTGGGACTGAATGTTTTACTCTCGACAGGTGTGATTTATAATTCAGTGGCAGAGAGGAGAACATTTGTTCCAGCTGTTCTCAGCTATTTCACACAGCAGCCGGTGAGCTTCCAGTCTGTTTGCACAAAGGAAACAGTACTATGTGTTTCAGAAGGCACTGATATATTTAGTATATAAGACCATGAGTTCTTTGTAAATAGAATATATTCTTCCTCTCATTGTTCATAATTAACCCCCCCTTACCCACACACAAGGGGCACTGTTAAACAGTCTTTTATTTTGCATTCAGATTCCAAAACTCTGAAGTGCTTCCTTCAAATTGAAACCAAGGTCTGACTTGCATCTCTAGGGTCCTTATTCTAGGTTTCTGACTGGTATCTTGTAGACTTTGGCAAATGGGCAGTTGAAATGAGGTCAATCCAATATGTGGAGACTTTGAACCATAAGAGTTGACATTTGTATAAAATTTAAGGTCTGTAAAACTCTTTTGGGGGCATGGTTTCTTTTGAGTCCTAGAACAATTTTAAGAAGTATCCACTATAGGCATGTTTATAACAATAACACCTACTCATCAGTTTCTCCTAAGGAGCTCTGGGATATATCTACACATAAGGGAAGGGAGGTGGATGAAGATACTGCAAACAAGCCTGAAAGTGAGTACTCAGAAAGGAAGAAAGAGAAACAAGAATGAACAGTTTTTCAGAGAAGAGAGAATCTCCAGGAGAGGGAATTAAACAATGTTAAATAATTCAGAGAGTTCAAGAAGGAAGGAAATTGGGAAAAGGTCATTGGATTTTGTAATAAGGAAATTATCATAATTCTATATGAAACTGTGAACGTTTGTTATGTGGTTTTTAAGCATATATATATATATATATATATAAACAACACCCAGAAAGTTGTCCTGTCTGTTCTGAACTTGTGTTCTTCCACGTGTTTTATTTTTATTGACGTTCTTTTCTTTTTCATCTCCATCATTATTTACTCACTTATCCCTTCTCCCACCCAGAACCCCCCTCCCCAGATAGAAGCCCTCCCTCATAACAAAAGGTAGTCAAGCAAGATATCAGCACACTGGCAATAGCTGAAAATGTATGTCTCATTCAGCACCTCAGCTTTATTACCTATACCCTAACTGGTAACTGCCATTCTTCAAGACAATTCTTCTGAAGTCATGATTGTTCACTCAGTGTCAGAGTTCTGAGGTTTTTCAGATTTCTCTCCCTTTGCATTATTGTGCTCATTATTTACATTGTACTCTTGGGTCTTCTCATATCATTCTGCATCAGTTTATGCAAGTCTTCCTAGGCTTCTCTGAATCCATTATATTCATCCTTTATTAAAAAAACATTTTTTCAATTACATAAAATATATATATATATATTAAAATTTCGAGTTGCAAATTCACTTCCTCCATTCTCCCTAAGGCAGCAAGAAATTTGATATAGGTTACAGTCATGCGAAATATATTTCCATACTACTCATATTGTAAAAGAGAACAGAGACAAACCAAAAAAAAAAAACAATCCATGAAAAAAATAAAGAAATATTGAACAGAATCCATGAGTTCTTTCTCTGAAGTTGGATAGCATTTTTCATCTTAAGTCTTTTGGAATTATCTTTGATCTTCCTATTGCTGAGGATAATTAAATGATTCACAGTTTTTCATGATTTCTTAAAAGAGCAGTATTACTCCATTACATTCATATGCCAAGATTTGTTCAGCTAGTTCTCATGTAAAAAAACATTCATTTTATTTCCAGTTCCTCACTATAATCTGCTATTATTAATGTGTGTGTGTGGGGGGGGGGGCATTTTCTAATTGTCTTTGACCTGTTTGGAGTATATGTCTGACACTGACATTGCAGGGTCAGTTCCAAATTACTTGTTGTAATGGCAAGGGAATTTGAAGATCTTCCTTGCTCATTAATAGGTATAGGGAATTTGAATATCTCCCCTGACTGTTAATGGGCCTCAAGTGGAATCCAACAAGAGAGGCTTGAATGGAGGTAGGCTTGTTTTCAGGACGGCCCTCACCTTTTGTTACCTTGTAATTAGGCAGTGGGTAACAAAGGTTGTGATGTCCTCTAACCCCAAAGAAAGGTATATATACTCTAAGGTGAGGTTTTGCTTTGGGGCTCACTTATGATTTGGTCAGATAAGACTCTTGGTAGCCATTGAGCCCCCTAGCTTTGAAAAGCCAGATGTTGGTACTTCTTTCTCTGGTAACTATGTATGCAAGTAATGGTCAGACACCTAGAAGCTGTATATGTTGGTTTGTTGAATTGGGTTATTTTCTCCATATTTTTTAATTTCTGTTTGTATTTTCGGAAGTTCAGGGTGCTTTTTCCCCTGAAGTGAATTCTCTCTCTCCCTCCCCCTTCCCCCCTCTCCCTTTTTCCCTCTCCCTCTCAGTACAGATCATTGACCCCCTTTAAAGTTGCTTTACTTTAGTAAAGCAGATCAAAGAACCTGTGCTAGCAACCAACCTGGTATGCTAGGGGTGCTTGCTCTTACACTTTGCAAGAACAAAGTAGTCACTGTGAGTTTTCACAAAATTCCACATTGTTAAAGACATGTGTCTTCTCGGGTATTTATTGAATTGATATTGTGAGAATGGAGGCATGGGGTAGGGGAAGTGCCAGTCACACACAGAGAAAAATCAGTAGAGAAGATAGAAGACATAGTACTATGGAAGATAAAACAGGTGATTTAGATAGAATTTATTATTAATGTGAAGGTGCATTTTTCATGCAAGGTAAAAAGAAATCTCACAATACCTCACTTAGCTTCCATAATTTTGTACAAAAGACAGGATGAGGGAACCCAGTAGTTCTATGGGCATAGGTTCCATGAGTTAATAACTCATTCCCCATAAGTAACCTTATAGTTTTCTTGTTTCTTTTTTTCCACTGAGAAAATGACACAAAAGTCCACATGCAGCCTTCCTCTGGGATCAGTGATCTTCATGATTCAATCCTCATACTTTTTAATTTATCTGAAGGCATTATGAATATTTCACCATTGTTAATTATAGCTATGGTTCAAAAGTCAAATAACCCAATCCTTCTCAAAGCCTGTGGGACTCATTAGAGGCTGTGACCTTCAGAGTGGCAAAATCTAGCTTACAAAATTAATATCTCAGCTATGAAGGAGAGCACATATGCATACTGGGACTAAAGTTTCCACTCTGAATATCTGAGGCAAAGGAAGAACAATCAGCAAAGTCATCCTTTTCATTGAACCTTCTCAAGAGAAGGCCAATTATTTAGGCAAGGGTTCTTCCCTTGATTAGGTAGGACATTGAAAGATAAGAGCATATTTGCATTTCATAAGATTTAAATTTCAGATATATAGCATGGCAAAGAAAACATATTGTTGGTTGCTAAAGATCATTATTATATCAATATTGAAGGTCATTCTGCAATTAAAAATAAGGAATACCTAGGTGGTATAATAGAAAGAGTACTGTACCAGAATAGGTACAGATTATAGGATAATTGATTTAAAGCTCAAAGTGTACTAATACAGTATCTAGCCTTAGCTCCTCGTTTTACAGAGGATACTCACTTACCCAAAGTCACAGAGGTAGTTGTAAGCAGAGGCTTGTGATTTGGGCACTCTATAGCACTCTGTTTCTTGGTCTGTCAGACAAAAGCCTTGTCTCTTGTTTTTAGAGAAATGTTCCAAAAGAAGACTTTACTGCTGATACAGAAGCCCTGGAAGAGGGCTTTACTGGTACTTACAGAAGTTCTGGGACTTTACTGTTAATTTGTGTTTGATTTCTCAGCAGCTTTGTTTGTTGGTTCGTGTTTGTCAGACAGAAAGTGAATTGAGATGAAAGTGCCGGCAATGTGTGTGAATATTGTTGTAACTCTGCTAAGCTTAATGTATGTGGATATTTTTGTGGCTGTGTTAAACTTTGTCTTCCTAGAAACAGAAACTGCAAAGGGCTTGGAGTGGACTAGTCACCATGAGCTGTGATTAGAGAGCTTTCTGCCTGTGAATCTAGCCAAGAGCTGGGAGCTTGGAAGAGGGGCCATGGAATTTGGAAGTCAGTCTTGAGTTAAGAAGAAAGAACCTTTACTTGAGTAGTCAGTGCTGACTGATGAGATTGTAACTTACCTGTGACCTAGGGGTAAATGGCCTTTGTACTTTCCACTAACCCTTAAGGATGACTGACTTAAGGATGATTACTCCTTAAGGATGATTAGCTTAAGAATGATTGGAAGTCAGCCTCTGCTTAAGGATGGCAGGAGACTTCACTTGGGTACTCAATACTGATTGATGAGATTGTAATTTACTGAATGATATGTTATGTTTAAGTCTATGTAGTCACCTTGGTAATAAGTTACTATGTTATATTATTGTGAATGTTTTACTTTAGTTTATTGCTGAATAAATAGAGTTCACTGTATTATGTGATTAGAACCTTAAAGTTTTCACAGCAGCCGTCCTCAGGAGAGCTGCTCCTGATTGACTTTTCAGTTGTCTCAGGCATATACTGACTGGGTGACCCTAGGCAAGTCACTTAATCATTTTGTGCTCCAAGAAACTTTTGAAGACTATAAATTACAAGAGTAGGTGCCAAAGCACATTGATAGGGAAATATTCTCATGTGGATTCCCCTATACTTGGGATACAAAGATAAAAATGGCAATTCCTGCTCTCAGTGAGCTCAACTGGTGACTAGCTGATTGCAAAGCATGCAAGTTAACATACTGTGCTCACAGATGAGTGAATGCATGTTAATTACAATTAAATACATAATGGTGGAGGAGGGACAATCACAATTAGGGGAACCAGAAAAGGCCCCCTAAAGGGCATAGCATTTGAACTGAATTTTGAAAGGAGCTAAAAGGCCCCAAAAAGTGGAGTTGAGGAGGAATAACATTTCAAGTATGAGAGGTGTGTGTTACAAAGGGATAGAATTGGGAAATGGAAGACTTTTAACAGTGAACAATTATGTTTGGCTAGGACATTGTACACATTGAGTACATGACAGGAGGGGGATATGGAATCAACCTTGGGGGAAAACTAAAAAACAAACAAAACTTCTAACAGATATGTTTGTGCCATGTCAGAAGATATGACAGCATCCAAATTTGATTCATAGTTACAAAAGCACAACCTGGCTTCCTAGATTTCCCTAACAGGACGATACAATACTAAGAAAACGAGTGGCCGTTACCTAATTGTAAAAGTACAGAAATTGTTTCTGTCCTCTACCCTCTCCTTTTTTTTTTAATATGACTTCTTTTTATTTACAGGTCTAACGTAATTCCAAAAACCACCAGTGCCCCCATCTCTAAATAATGCATTAAAATGCAACTTTTGTTTTCCTAGTCATAACACAGGCAGAGCTGCTGCACATTTTTGAGTGCTATGTGAGACTTCCAGGGTACCATGTAACATGAACGATTGTTTGGTAGGTGAGGGTAAGGATGATGAGACTCATGCCCAAGAGTGCTCATGGCATCTCTGCCCATTTCTAGAAGTTATTCTGGAAAGCATCCATTAAGGGAATAAGGGAGAGAACAACTTCCTCATTAAAAGAGTTAAGAATTGAATCTTCAGTATTGGTGAGAAACTAACAGAATTTGTCACTTTGAGTATATATTTCAATAATCCCAAATATGTAATCCAGTTGTACCATGGGGGGTGTATAATAGTAAAGCAAGCATCTTACTGTCTGATTTTTGCCTCCTTTCCACCAATAAGTTCCCTTTCTAAAAATTCCATCAATTTTTCTAGTTTAAGGAAATTCTAAAGATGTCATCACCTAGCACAGCGATTATGAAGGCTTTCAAAAAACATTTGTTGAATTGAGTCAACAGCCGCATGTATCATCAAACCAGTAGCATTGAACTATAATATTTCAAAGTGCACATTTTCAAAAGACATCTAAATATATTTTCTATTTCCCAGAAGTATGGCTCTCATTAGGTCACATTGCTTCTTCTGCACAGTTCAAGGGATAGAAAGGTAAGGAGAGTTAAAGTTTGAAAGGACACCTAATTTATCTAGCATTAGTGGGAATGATTTATGGGAAAGTGAGAGATTCACTTATGACCTATCAAAGTGAATTTTAATAATTTTTCATGAATATCTTTCCAAAATGTATTATATGCTTCCTTATCTTATTAGGGTATTGTTTTTTTTAAACCTAAGATGATCTTTTCAAGATTTCTCAGGAATATAATGATGTATAACATTTATTATGCTATTCTGTAATTATAAAATAATACTATGATAATATTTATGGCTAAATTAGAACTATGGATTGGCATCAAATGGAGGAGTTTTTCTTTACCTTTCAAAAAAACCCTTTATAACCACTATTCTCTTTCACTATTGCTCAGAGGCCCCTTTTTAACTTCCTTCTGAATGTGTGGTTGTATCTGGATAGCAGAGGTAAATGGACATCTTCTTTCTGGAAGAGTGGTGGTGTAATTTTTTTTTATTTCATAAGATTGAAAAAAGGTAAAGTAAACTCTTGGGTACTTTCAAGGTAAGTCTGAAAACTTTATATTTTATCAATTCATAGGTTAGGTGCTGCGACACTTCTCTTATTTCTCCTACTAACATTTCCTTGCTTTACCCACTCTCCATTCCCAAACAATGCAACCATAATATAAGCAAACGAGTCTGAGTGTTGTCAGACAAGAACACAGATGATGTTCAGCTCTGCAGTTTAAAGAGAGCACAATAACTCGAATACATAATACCCTCTTATGCTTGTAATCACTGCCAACAGAATAAATAATTAGGAAAATCAAAGGCATCCAGCAAAGGCATGAAAAGTGGAGGAAGAAGTGTGTCACTGATGGGGCAGCTATGAAATCTCTAAATTACAGTGGTTTTCTCTGTTAGTTTCCCATTAATTCAGTATTTTTTAATTTAATTAGCTTCCATTTTCTGCCCTTTCTGTGAACAAGATAAATTACAGTAGACTTGAAAAGCAGAGAACCTGGGAATACATTGGGCATGAAGAGAGAGCTGACAAAATGAAGCTGGTTGAAAAAAAAGAAACTTGGGATGTAGGATCCCAAGCTCCAATCAAAAATTATTCATAATCTCCCAGTAATTTTCTCTTCTCTCTTCTCTCTTCTCCTCTCTTCTCTCTCTCTCTCTCTCTCTCTCTCTCTCTCTCTCTCTCTCTCTCTCTCTCTCTCTCTCTCTCTCTCTCTCTCTCTCTCTCTCTCTCTCTCTCGTGTTTATATGGTGTCTGGATTCTACACAATGAAAACAAATAACCAACTGAACTCTCTATTTTAGCTCTAGTTGTTTCATTGCTGTTGGGCTAGTATAGCATGATTTAGGTTACTTGTACTCCAAGAGATCTGAGAAATTATGTAGGTCATTGTTTTCAAGAACCTTAGAGAGTTTGAGTCCAAAGTCATAGCATCTGTTGCAGTAATGACAATAATCCAGGTCTTTTAATGTTAAATTGGAAATATGCCATAATGTGGACAGTGGTGCCTGGGATATTGTTTAGTTATTTGAGCAAGTCAGTTTTCCACAGTTATAGAAGAATAAGTTATATGAGCATAATTTAAAACAATAAAAACCAGGGTGGAATACCATACCTTTCTCACAGGTATTCAACTCTCATAAATCACGGCATAACCTAACCCTGGCTATATTTCTGCGTATGAATGTAACTTTTTAAAGCTCCTATTCATCTAGTAAAAAGTTTCTGCAACATTGCTATATCTATGGTATTCTAAAGCTTCAATATGCTTCAATTCAATATGGTTTGACATTAAAAGCCCTCACAGAAGACTTCTGTTTCAATCATTTCCTCCTAAGTAAGATAGTCTTTCACTCTACATATATCTTTTCAGGAGAAAGAATCTGTATTTCTTTCCAATTCCTTGTTGCCTCTTTTATGAAAAAAAAGAGATTAAATGGAATAGTAACATAATACATTAATTTGTAAAAATCCTGTAATATGAGTTTTCTAACCAATCATTTCTTTGACAACTTCTAAGTCACTTCAACTCACATTACACTCTTCTAATGTGAAAAAATCATTTAGTTAAATATTTTCTATATTATCCCATCAAACTTTCAATAATTTATTCACTTCCTATGTTAAAATGCTGTCTACATAATAAACCAAATGAAACTGTGTTAGAAGAGGTGGAATTCAGTAAAAAAAATATTTAGGAGAAACTGTTGAATAGCGGCTAGATACCTAGCCTCAAAGCTAGGGAAAAAAATAAAATACATATTGAAAAAATCCTACTATCTGAAACATGCTACCTGAGTGACTCATGGCAAGTCAGTCATCTCTAAACAAATCTCTTAAGATTATATATTGCAGAAAAGGTACTGGCCTGTATTAAAGGGATTTGTCTCCCAAGTGGTCTAAACCAGATTAAAATGCATTTGGGAAATATTTAACAAAATGAAAATTCAAGAATAAAATATAATATAGATAATGTTAATATGTGATTTTATAAGTCAATATTCAGTTAGAAGAGATTGTTCTATGTGATTTGGTGGCCCTATATCTATTTGAGTTTGACACCATTGTATTATACTAATGAAATCACAGAACCTGTCCTATGGACGGGGACATTATTTTTCTATGATACTAATAACTAATTATTAAATTAGAATTAAGGAATTTTTTTCTCTATTTCCTCATTCAGGGACCAGTTCCTGTAGGTCAGTTAGCCAGTCTCTGAAGTTCAAGACTAAAGGTTAGATTGGCCTAATCCTCAGGGTACATGCTCCTCAATCTTGAGTAGGACCCCCCCCCCCCCAATTAGGAGACCTTACTTCTATTTAGAGAGTAAACAGAACCTAATCTAGGTGAATTCCAGCCCCCAAACATTAAGCCAATGCCCTTGCACACCTCCATTGGAGTTTAGGGTAACATAGCTCCTGAAGAAGAAAAACTACCAGAGCGGTTTTGGTAGAGATGGATTCCTTTTGCCGTATTGCTGAAGGCTGCTGAATCTCATGATCAAGCCACATTCTCAGCAGGAGCAGCTGAAGACCATTAGCCCACCTCTTCATCAATTGATTACTAATCAGGATTGGTTTTCACCTGTAAGGTTTACCCCCTTTTCTAAAGGTATGTTAAGGCATTTTGCATCTCCATTAAGGTTGTTAGGTTAGTGAGAGAAACCATTGACCATCAATATATTGATTATTAGCTAGTCTTATAAATTAATTATTAATTGCCCAGAAACTGTATCATCTCAGTTCTTAACCCTAAATTACTACCAAATGCTTAAAACATATAAAATGCTATACTAGGCACTGGAAAGATTTTAAATAAATAAATAAACAAACATATATAAATAGAGTATCTGAAATCAAGATTTTTATATACTAAGAGGGAACACACAACATATATGCAAATAAATGGGATATAAGGCAGATTATTCTGGGGTTAAAGGGAAGATCCAGAAATAATAGCCTTGAGGAAAAGTGAGATGGGAAAGATCTCCTGTAGCTCTAAAGGAATCAGGGATCAATACCTCCTTAACCATCAAGGAAACCACAGACAAAAGTTTTGAAGATATGTATCTCCAAATGGATTAGTGTTTTACAAAGTGGATTGTAAAAATTAGAAGACTGTAGAATTCTTTTTTTTTTTTAAGCAATCAGGGTTAAGTAACTTGCTCAAGGTTACAGGGCCAGTTATTTCTGGGTGTAGTGCTGAGTGTCTGAGCCCAGGATTCGATCTCCAGGTCATCCCAACACCGGAGCCGGTGTTCTTACTCGCTGAGCCACCTGGCCGCCCCTAAGCAATTGGGGTTAAGTAACTTGCTCAAGGTTACATGGCCAGGTGTTTCTGGGTGGGTGCTAAGTGCCTGAGCCCGGGATTCGATCTCCAGGTCTTCTCAACACTGGAGCCGATGCTCTTACTCGCTGTGCTACCTGGCCGCCCGACTGTAGAATTCTTGAAGGTGATAAAGAAACATTTTATGAAGTGTACTCCTAGTGGCTTGAGAGAGTTAATGTCACTCCCAATAGTTCCTGCTGTTTCTGGGGGTTTGACTTACATGGGTAAGAATCTAACTCTTTAGATATAAACAAGACGTAATTATGTTTGTCATGCTTATTTATCTAACGAGTTGGCATTATTGGATAATTACATTAGTGAGGATTGCTTTGCTGCCATCATTTTCATTTGCTTGCCAGATCTCATCCATTTGATTTCTCGTGAAGAAAAACATTTAAAAGCATGTACTGGTCACCACATGAATTTCAGAATATCTGGGCTCAGGGCTTCTGTAGGGGCAAGGTGAAATAGTGATTATTGTGGGGGGTTTTTTTAGTCCTGTTTGACTATTTGTGACCCTATTTGTGGTTTTAGCCTTGGCAGAGATACTGGAGTTATGTGCTGTTTCCTTTCCCATCACATTTTACAGATGAGAAACTGAGGCAAATGGGGTTAAGTAACTTGCCTAGGGTCACACAGATAGTGAGTGTCTGGGACCACATTTGAACTTAAGAAGATGAGTCTTCCTGACTCTGAGAAAGAAGGAGATTGAGATTTAGGGCTAGGCATTTCCTAGATTCATAACTTTAGGTTCTTTAAGTCTCATTTTGCTAATTAGTAGAGTAGGGATAATAATCCCTTACCTACCAATACTGAAAGGACAATGTGAGAACCAATGAGGTGTGGTGAGGACAATGCATATTGTGTGGACCAAAATATGTAAAAGAATTTTGAAACCTTAAGTGCTCTAGAAATTGAAAATTGTGTTAGAATTATCATGCATTCTGCCTCTATTGTTTTCTCTCTGTTTGATTTTAGGTAAGTGACTTAAACTCTCTGTGCCTTAGTTTCCTTATCTGGCAAATGAAGGGGTTGGTCAAGATAAATTGGAAGGCTTCTTTCAACTCTGAATCTATGATACTATTGTAACATAAAAGGCACTGTCAGCTGGGATTCATAGTAGTTGTCACTTTTCACCATTCATTGACCTACCCTCTCCCCTCCCAGATACTGTGGTTTGTCTGACTTTAGTTTCTCTCCCTATTGAGGGTTTGGGCTTCTTATTCTCATATTCATTGGCTCACTAAGAAACCTCTAACCCCACAATGCTAATTAACGTTTGAGTCATTGCTCATGTCCAGTTCTCCCCAAAAGGGAAAAGTAAAAGAAATATTCAATGAACAGTATAAATCAGCCAATTCACAGACAAGGAATGCTATGTATAAGAGAATTACAGAATTGATTAAAAGAATGATTAATACAACACACAACACTCCATCATATGAGTATGGTTACATTACTTGGGAGGCAAATATATTAATGACTACCAGAGCATAAAGCAATTATGCAGTATTGCTGATTACATTTCACCTTGACTGGGAATTGTCTAAGCAGTAACTGTACTTGTCTTTTAAAGAAATGTGCCAGGTTTGGCCCTTGTTGCGGTAATGGTCAAACTCTCTGATGTAGAAGCTTCCCCTGTCGTCAGCTACTGTTGCTAGAATGGATGCCAGTGCCACCACAAGCGGATATTAATGATGTTGCCTACATGGTAAATGATGCCATTTCCACAGGAATAGCCCTTCAGACCTTCTGAAACTCTTAAGCAGTGTCAAAGAAAGGAAACACAGAAATTAGTAAAGTTAACCAGAAGCCCCGATACAAGATCTCCTGTTTTAAGTCCTTTAACACTAACTGCTACTTGGGTGGAATTTCCATGACATTAGAATAGAAAAGGATCTTGTTCTCTACTCCTCACTGCAATTACATTATATTTCCGAGGCAGATGAAGCCAAGAGAATATCAGCCATAAAGATATCTCTCTCTCTCACGTCTATCTCTCTGCCTGTCTCTGTCTGTGTGTTTGTCTCTGTCTCTGTATCTTTACCTCTCTGTTTTTCTTTGTCTTTGTTTTATTAAGAAAATCCCCCAAGTTAGCAAGATATCCAGTCAAGCAGGAGACTCTTCTCAGACCAAGAGGTATCTTCTCCCCAAATTTCCATATACTCAATTGAAGCCAGTCATGGGATATCTATGCAAGTTCCACAGAATACCCCTTATCGGCCAGTTCATCTATGTGATTTTGATTCATCATAAATCTCAAATCTTGCAAGGCTCTTTGGAAGTCATGAAATGAACACCAAGTAGAAGCAGAGGCTTTTTATTTCAACTATGTCTCAAATATTCACTAATGGTGTGACTCTGGGGAAGTCATTTCACCTCTCTAGGCCTGAATAAAAGGAAAGTGTATGGGTAGGTAACATTACAGTCTTTTTTTGGTTCTAATATTCTCTGAGCCTGTTAATGGACCCTATAGATTCTTAAATACACTAGAAGAGGAAAGAATTTCTGCAATAGTAATGACTCAGATGTTTTATACATCAAAATTCCTTTATGGATTTCGTCTTGTGCTACCTCTGGTTTTGGGAAAATTGTCCCTAGAGATCCAGGAAAAAACAATAACTTTGTATCAAATCAATGGCATTTAGAATTCAAGAACATAAAAATCAAAGCCCAAACAAGAGACAGTAGACATGAATGACTGTTTCTCAGTGGTCAAGTCTTAAGAAAAACATTCAGAAACTTAATAATGGGAGAAAGAAAAAATGGAATTTGTTAGAGAAAACACAGAGGGAAGAAGAATTCTCAATAGATATGAAAGCAGTAGCAATATTAATGTTGGATTTTGTGGCTGTTTCCTGCTTGAAAAAAGACAGAGATCTGATTACACTCTCAAGGACAGAACATTTCCTGACTGTCTGTGTTTAAAGTGGATGCATGAAATCATATTTATGGTTTGTTACAAATTTCATTGGTTTTATTAACTTCTTGAAATGTTATTTACTTGATTGAATTACAATTCCGGCCATTAACACTTTAGAATAATGATCCTGTTAATTAATACAGAATTGCAGAATTTTTTTTAAAGGTAATATACATCTTGAAAGAATTCACATTGATAGCCAATGACTTCATGATGATTCATGTTATTATAGTAAATACCACAAAAATGAATAATGATTAGAACCATAATTTTAAAGGCTTTTCTGATTGGGCATGTGGAACTTTCATATAAAATCATTTTCTTGCCATGTCAGGTGATCAACTTTTCCTCCACCAAATTGAGTCTCTTGAAATTTTGAAGTACAGTAAACTTCCAAACATTCATTTAGGAGTTTCCCATAATGTTCTCTGGAGAGACCTATAATAGGAGCCTGAGGTCACATAGCTAGACCCATCAACTTATGTACCAACTCTATGCCCTGGTCCAGTTATAATCACCTGTGACTAGACAGTGAAATGTTGGACCAATTTGTGTGTCCCCTGTTTCACCCAGGACTCTTGGACACATTACTAAACATAAACTTTGGAAATGACATTTCCATTTGTTGTTTAGAGTTAAACAATATGGATGATTGCATGAATTGAGCTTTTGGCCCTGGAGGAAAGCATCCACCTTTCTCTCTCTTCCCTTTTCCATTTTCCCAGAAATACCAACAGTATAAGTAGTTATTACTCCTTTATTTCTCAGTGGAGGTTTCTTGTGTTCAGCACTGACCTGGCTATCCCTGCATTCGGCTAGAAGGTCATCGTGTTTTATTAAATCAAATAACAAAGAGAAACCCTGCTCTTCACCTTCCACCCAGGGACAAGCCCAGAGACAGGCTCATTCATACTTCAGTAGAATGTCTGGCATTTAAATACCAGCATATTTTCAAAGAGCAATGACGCAGGCTTAGAGTTTGCATGATTTTTCATCCTTCATTTCCTACTGACTATAGAAAGAGGAATTGGGAAGAAGAAATGTTAGGTAAGGTTAAGAAAACAAGGCAAGTCTAATAAATATACAAACAAAACCATCACTTAGGTTATATGAAAATGGGGGTGAATAAGCAAATTTCATCTTTTTTTTCACAATTTTGTTAAGGAACTTTGGGTCTTTGGAAGAAACTTATTTTTAGAAAAAAAAAAGCAATGCCTTATATTTACATAATACTTTTGAATTTTGATTTAAGTACTATACTATCAAATATTTTATTTTCTAATTCTAATAATACTCTTTGCATAGTTATGGCAGGTGAGGAAATTGAATCTCAGAGAGATCATAACTTCCCAAGATCACAGAACCGTATTGATGGAGTCAATTGCTTCCTTCAAGTCTAGTGTTTTTGTTTGGTTTTGTTTCCCCCTCTATGATATACTACCCCTTGAACCATTGTCATTAAGCTAACTCACTTTTATAATATAATGAAAATAATCCTGGTTTGGAGTCGGGGGGACTGGGTTTGAGTCCCAACTTTGACAATTAATGGTGTGACTTTGAGCAAGAAATTTACCCCTCTGGGCCTCAGTTTCCTCACCAGCAAAATAAAGTATTTGAAATAGGTGATTTCTAAGGTTGTTCCTAACTCTATAATTCTGCAAGAACAGCTGCTCACATTACACAATAAAAAGGATTATTGAAAAATTATGAAATGTTTGTGATTTAGTGGAAATCGCACTAAACTGGAAGAAAGACAGATTTTTTTAATAATGGAATTCTAAGCATTGTGACAGGCCTTTAGGGTAGATAATAGGTTGAGGCAGGTGGGGAATAATTAATTCTTGGTATATCCCAAATCAAAGATTCATTTTGCTGCTAACTAGATGTTTAACCTTGGGCAAATTACCTTATTTTCTGGGCTTCATTTTCCAAAACTATAAAATGAATGTGGACTAGATGGTCTCTAAGATCTCTTTCAATGCTTAAGTTCCTATATTTTTTAGCAAATTAAATTTAGGAAAATCAGTTCCTATTGTGATGCGTCCAGTTGTATGTGAGATGTAGCTCAGAGAACAATGTTCTGAGATTATATCGTCGGAGATCAATTTGAAGGGAGCATATCACAAAGTTTCCTTTGACTTTTGCCTCTATTAAGATTATCCTCTGGGGTTGTCCAGGTAGCACAGCGAGTAAGAGCACCAGCTCCAGTGATGGGATGACCTGGAGATCGAATCCCGGGCTCAGACACTTAGCACCCACCCAGAAACACCTGGCCGTGTAACCTTGAGCAAGTTACTAACCCCAATTGCTTAGGGGCGGCCAGGTGGCTCAGCGAGTAAGAGCACCGGCTCCAGTGTTGGGATGACCTGGATCAAATCTGGGCTCAGACACTCAGCACCACACCCAGAAATAATAACTGGCCGTGTAACCTTGAGCAAGTTACTTAACCCCGATTGCTTTAAAAAAAAAAAAAAAGCGTATCCTCTGAAAATATTAGACTTTTGTTTGTGTCTAGATCTTTAAAGAAAATGCAAAAATGTCCTTAGCTCACATGCAGGAAAGCATGCTAACATTATATGTATAGTGTATGTATGTGTATTATATGTATACATTCTATGTATATTAATGTATAATATGCATTATATATATTGTATTGCGGACACACATTCATATATGTTTGTGTATATATGTTACAAAACAGGTTTCATTTCAATGAAGAGAAAATGAACAAGCACAAGGAGCTCACAGAAATCCTAAAATAATCAAAACATCTTTCTTTCCCCCTTAGGACTTCTATCTTCCCACAAGGCCCAGTGGTTAGAGATCATCTGGAAGTTAAACCTAATTGAAGTTTTCTGGTAAACAAACTCTCATTCTCTGTGCAGTCCCACAGTAGACTTGACTGCTACTTTGAAGATGGCACTTTCCTAGAAGGAAATTTTGCACTTGAAATTAATAGTCAGTCCCCCTCCTATTGAACATGTACAATGCAAACAACTCAGCAGTGAAGAGACAGGTCCAGGCTCCTCATTCCATATCATGACTGTTAATTTTGGCTTTTCTTCAATCTGGGAGCTCCCTTCTCTCTCCAAGTTTCTGGGTCCAGAAACTCTTGCAAATCTATTACTCTCTCTAGCTGCTGCCATATTTCAGCCCACATGGTTAGTTCCTTTCCCAGGGCAATAACTCTAGAGCCAAGAGCTTCCGCCATTGCCTAACTATTTTTGTCCCCTCAGGAATATAGATAGATTTTACTACCCACTCTCTACAACTGCCATATTTTGGGCTAGAAGTTTCCCCAGATGACTTTGTAGATGAATGGATTTCATTGATGTTTCCTCAATCCTAAATTTCCTGTCTATATAGACTCTTTCTCAGTTCTGTTCTTTGTTCCTGTTAGGTTCTGCTTCCATTTCTCTGTTTTGTGGTCCCTAGACCACATCTTATCATTCAAATCTAAACTATTGTTCAGATCTACATAGGCTATGCGTCAATTGGACTTCTCCAAATGCCATATTTATTCATATTTCAAAGGAGATATTGTTAGTCTTCTTAATGTGGTGTCAATGGGGCTGCCTATGATGTATATAGGAAATTGTTTTTGTGATCAAAACAGGTTGCCATCGTTTTGTTAGAGGTTCATATCATCTCAAATCTGGAATATTGACATAGCTTCTTGTTGGCCTTCCTCACTCAAGTCTTTTCTGATTCTAGTCAATCCCCCATTCTCTTATCAACTTGATCTTCCTAAATCACAAGTCTGACCATGCCACTTGCTATTCTATAAACTCCAATGACTCCTTTTTGCTTCCAAGATCAAATGTAAAAGTATTTGGTTTATAAAGTCCTCCAAAACCCAGCCTCTTTTTTCCTTTCCAGTCTTCTTATCTCTTACTCAAACTCTATGTTCTCTATAATCTAGTAACATTGGCCCCCTTGCTGTTTCTAGCACTATACTTCATCTCCCATCTCTATATTCCCATACCTGGAATTCTCTTCTGCTTCATCTCCTCCTGGCATTCAAGGACATGTTGGAGCCCCTTTGTATCAACTCTGGAAAGTTAATTATTAAATTTTTATTTCATGAATTTATATCTTGGAAATAGGTAACTTACAAATCAGGGTTTAATTTACTGTTTTGTTGATGATCTACACTTAAAAAGATGATGGAGAAAATCATTAATAGTGCACAATACTTTTTAAAATATGCTGTACATACTTTTTTTTCCCCCCAGAGAGCTGGTTGTTAAACATTTACCCGTAAACTACTATGGATTTCCCTATCTTCAAATCTCAACTATGAACCCACATTTACAAAAAGTCTTTCAGGATACCCCTTAAAACTGGTTTCTTCCATGTGATATCATCTTCTTTTCATCCTATACACATATGGTTTTTGCATAATTATTTACATGTTATCTTCTCCATTAGACATGGGAGCTCTTTGAAGGCAAGGACTGTTTTCCTTTCTTGCATCCCCAGCTCATAAGCTCAATAGCTAGAACATAGTAATTGCTTAATAAATATTGTTGACTTGATTAACTTGACATGTTCTTTTCTTGCAGATTGTTGTTCCTACTTACTCGCTCTCTATTACTATACTGCTCCCATTTCTTCATATGTCCAGAGTCTGGTTTTCTAATCATTCTTCCCCCACTGGCATTATGATAATATCCTTACCACACTCTATTTGGGGAAGGAGGCATGGTATTATAATTAAATATAAATAGCATCCTTCTTCAACTTCAGAATACAGATGTTTCTTTTTCAGTCTCTATCAATGACCCCCTAATCTTTCAGTTTATTCCATTTACCTCCTTTTCCTAACTTGGCTGAATAGGGATGAGGAAGTGGAAATAGAGGGAGAAATGCTACAACCCTGAGGGTCCTGTCAGAATAGTCTATGAGGAATTCTTCCATTTCCATTCTTCATTTTTTTTCCTTTTGTATTTTTTTTCCCTTTTGTCTCTGATCTCATTTAAGGTGCTACATGATGCCTTGCTTTGCTATTATTTTTGTTGTTCAGTTGATTTTTTAAAAAATTACCCAAATGCCAGACTTTACATGTATCTCTATTAATTTTCATGGTAGTTTCAGTCTTCCATTCTAATCTGTTGTAAGCTTTAAAACAAAAAGTTATGCTGATGCCTGTTGTTTTTCATCATATTTATTTCCATGTAACTATAGCACTAACATCTCACTTGAACAGTTAAAACAAGGCCAACCTTCATGGGAGGCATATTAATATATGCAATACTCCACAGCTCTAGCTCTACCCCTTTCTAATAAAAGGAGGGAAGATTCTTCCTCATTTCTTCTCTAAAATCAAGAATAGACATTAAATTATTTCAGTCTTTTGGGATTTTGATTTTGTCATCTTATGTATCAGCTCTACCTTCTTCTACACCTATACTGCTTACAATTTGTTTAGTTATTTACTAATTATCCAGGAAGAAATCTAAGGCAACCCCTTAGATTCTAATCCTTTTCTTTTTTCCTCCTTCCCTTTCACTCCCCTCTTAGCATCAGGAAGTTTTTTTTTTCCTTGAAGCAATTCTCAATTATTATCCTACCACTTAATCTCCTTCCCCTCCCTATTCCTGCTTTCCAAGTTGAACTATTATATTGCTATAAAAATTATTTGTGTGGGTGTGTTCAACTCTCTTTTGCCCATTTCAGATAAAAGTAAAATTTCACTAATGCTCATAGCCTTACTCTTCATATTTGAATATTCTTCTTCCTTTGTACCCTAATTATGTGAAATAACAAGTTCTAACTCCTTCTTCCTTCTTTCTACACTAATGTATCCTCTTTGTAATCTTTTTTTTTTCTCCCATTCTGCTCTTCATACCCTTGGAATCAATACACTTACAAGACCTGCTTTTCATATTAAACTCAGCCAATACACTTTGTGGACGTTAAATATTTGAAGGGAAAATTGTTTGTTTTTTTCTCTCTCATTGGAATGTTAACACTACATAACCATATAGTTTCTTCCAAGGGCTCAAATAAATTTACCTTTTTAAGATTTCTTTTGACTTATGTTTTTCCTCAAAGTTCACAGCTAACTCGGGCATGTACATCAGAAACAACTGAAGGTAAGCTTTTCCATTAAAGGTCCATATACCTCCTGTTTGATTACACTGAGCTTTGGGGGGTAAGTTCTTTTTGCTTGTAAGCTTATTTCTTTTGTCTTTTGGAATATTGTATTCTAATATATTGAATAATTTTTAGGCAAAGCTGTTAGATGTTTTTTGTGACCCTGGCTATGCTTCATGGGCTCTTGGACTACTTCCTTCTGGATGCTGGCACCATTTTTTATTTAATATAGCAGTTCTGAATTTTGGCTTTGATGCTTCTAGGATTTTTCCTTTGAGGAATCAGGATATGATCAGCAAATTCTATGTTCACTTTGTCTTTTGGTTCTAATAGATCTGGGCACTTTTCATTTATGGCTTATTGAAAATTGGCATCTAGTATATTATTAATCATGATTTTTAAGGAGTCCAGTGATTACTAAATTGTCTCTTTGTACCTTGGGGTCCCTGGGCCTGGGGAGCCCAAGTCAGATAACTATCATGCTGAACACTTATCCATGTCATTCAGTGACATTCCCAAAGTCCCTACCCTAAGGCTTTCTGACCATTCAGGGTCTTTCTTATGGTAGACCTATCTTTTTTTTACCTCTCCAGACACAAAACTTTACAGCTTACATTTGTCCCATTGGGACATTGCACCGAACAGGCACTGGCATTAACTGACCTCCTTTCCTTTAGCCCTTAGATTTCTAGCTTATCTCTTCTGGAGTGGAGGAAGTCACTGTAGTTTCTCTTCAGATTTATAGATCATTAGCAGGTATACTATGATCTTTTTAGATGTTTGCTGTTCTAGGTATGTGAGAGCTGGGAGGTTGCCTCTTTCTGTCAGTTATCTTGGTCAGGAGTACCTAGGTAACATTGCAATAAAATGCAATGGGAGCTGCTGATAAAGAGAATATGTAAAGCAAGGAAAAACTGTACATCAATCCCAGTCTTTACTCTGGAACCAGTTCAAATTTAAGAAATGTAACTCTTTCAGTTACAGAGAAGCATAACACTTTTGGAGCAAAAGAAACTCAAGGAACTATACACAACCTAAAACATTCACAGATTTCAGTATTCTTTTACTTGCATTTCTAGCTCTGATTATGAGTTTCTTAACTAACAACTTGGTCTATTTTTTTTCTTTTTTTCCTTAGGGTCTATTATAGCACATAGTAGGTGCTTGACAAATGATGTAGAATAATTGGACAAACTGAAATGAAATATCTTCATTTATTTTACAAACAAAAACTTCCCTGCAGCATCTGGACCATCATATGACTGAATGGGCAATCTTGAAATTCTATCTGTCATCAATTCCTCCCTAGATAAGTAATTACTCCACTTCCTTAGGGAGGACAAAATCCACCAGAGAAAGGACTGAAAGATTTGACACTACTTGCCAAGACATATTGCTATTATTTCAGCTGTCCTTCCACAACTGTTTGTAGGGAGAAGATTTTGAGTACAGTAGGTGATGGAGTGCAGTTACAGATCATGGAGAAGCCGACTCCTTACAAACATACACAATAAGACTTCCCTTCATCAAAATAAATTGCCCCAGCATACAGAGCCCTATAACTCAGAAGAAAAAGGTGACCTTGAGGGAGAAGTTGATTAAAGCTGTCACCTACAGGTGAGGGTTTTGCTTTATGGTTAATCATGCCAAGTTACCAGCTGAAACTCCCAGCTTCTCTGAGACCTGGCATTCATACCCACAATGTTTCTCTTCTCTAATTAATAATATTAAATGAAACTTAAGGTCAAAGTTTCTGCCCTGGTAACCTCAATATTTCTAATTCTTTGAAAGAAAAGTCATTACAATAGTTTCCTTTTAAATAGTGGTTTTCAATTCAAATGGAAGCAATCCTTGCCAGCCTCATATTGACTTAGAAAACCACAAATTAACATTATCTATGTTTTATTGTTTTTGATTTATTTTTATTAAACGTTTCCCAATTATGATTTTCTGTAGTACTCTAGAAGTTTTGCAGCTGATTCACAGTTTTGACTGATAGAAAAACTAAAAACAACAGGTAGCCTACAGTGCTTGTAGTTTGAAGTTTTCAAATGACACCTCATTTTTTTTATTTCCCCCTATATAAATAGCTAAATTGCCTAAAGAATTGAAACACATTGAAAAGTGGGAAAAAAAAAAAACTTTCAGATGCAGGTTAAGCACATCTATCACATCCAGGGTCTTGTTTGAAAGAAATTGTCATCTCAGCACAGCTATGCCCCCAAGAATACAGGACACAAGTCATTGATAGTCCAGATGCACAAAATAAAATCAGTGAGTTATAGTGATTTTATGTGTATGAGCCAATGGTGTGAACTGACTGGCTGAGTTAGAAGGAGCCATGGTAGATACTCAAGGGTAAATGCTAAGCAGGAGGGGAAATTACAAATAAATCAACAGAAAAAGAACAAAGCACTGGAGGATCCAATTGTGTCAGACAAATGAATGATTCCCTTGCTTCTCCTATGATTTGGCTCCCTAATCTAAGACAGATTTCCCAGCTCTGAAGCCTCATTGTAAACTGATCTTCCTCTTTAGTTTCAGTCCCTTGAGTCTTAGTGTTCTGTAGATATACTAGTACCAACCTACCTTGGTTTCTCAGTTTACTGAATTGAACTTTTCTCTTAACTCTCACAGATCTTTCCTTCAATGCCCTGTGTGAGAATTTCCCTTTCTTCTCTGTCCCACAACTCAGGAGTTTTCCTTATTACTAGGATACATCAAACTTGCTTCAGCCAGGATACAACAAACAGATGTTTGAACACATATACTTCATTTTTTTGCATGGACAACCAACTATATTAGAACCACTTATGTATCCTGAATCTATATCTCCAAACAGATGGGTAGTCTTTCCCCGCCCCAATTTGTTTTTCACTGTTTAAATTTAACTATTTCTTCAAAGTCCCCTTCAAGTACACTTTCCTTCATAAAACTTGCAAGTACTCCACCCCAGTTCACAGGATCACAGATTTTAGAACTGGATAATGCAAGTTATTATCTGTATAATATTTAAAATTGGCAAATCACTTTACATATGCTGTCTCCTTTGATACTTGCAACAACCTGTGTGGTAGGTGCTTTTATTATCTCTATATTGCAGATGAGAAAACAAAGAGAGGTCAAAGTTAATCAAGCACTGATCATGTAAGGAAATGTTAATGCAGAGAGAGGAAATGACTTGCAGAGACAGAACTAGAATCCAAATCTTCTAATTATTTGTCAAATGTTCGTACCAAGATGCCTTTCAAAACTGGGAATAAAAACAGAGACTTTCTTTGTTCCTTTTGTATATGACAGGGGACCCAGCATAGCACTGAGCATAGAGTAAATGTTGAATAAATGATTGTCACTGAATAGGATCCCTCAGATACCTCAGGCCAGGAAGGGTATTAGCTAAGGATGGTATCACTAAAATCCACCATAATGAGATCCAGGAAACGTTATAAATTCAATGTAAAGGTCTGATATCAAGGCTGAAGAAACTGTCCTCCTTTTGAGGACAATTATAGCTGGCACTTATTTGAGAGAAAGGGAGTCAATGATCCGAGGATAATGATTTGTGCACTCAGAACCCTGAATTAAATATTAAATAACAAGGATGTTTAATGAGTATAGACATTTGGTTTAAAGCATAATGAAAATAAATCTCTAGAAAACATTTTAGCTACTTTCCAACTTTAGACATCATCATTTGTAAGAATGACATGATAGTTTCCTGATTTTCATAATAATATGAAGAAACAATTAGGATTTCACAGAAAAATTTCCTCCTCTGTTGTAGGCATGATGTTTTAGAATAATAGTAGCCATATTACTTTTTATGTTCAATTACTCATATGCTGATTTATGTATCACAGTAACTTCAGTATTTCTTAAGGAGATCCAATTGTTCGAAAAGTTACTTGGATACAAAAATAGCCCCTTTGTCTAAAGTTGAATTGTAGATAGTCTCAAATAGTAGGAAGCTGATGACTCAGCTTATGCATTCTACTATTTTAAATATTTGTTTAAAAGGGAGTTTGAAAATCCTAAACTCCACACTCTTCTCTCCTGTGGTTTATGGAATATCTTGACCTGAATGTTCTAATGAAATTGCAAATTCAACATGTCTGTGCTCTCTACCTCCATTTACTCTCCTTTCACTCATCCCACAAAACTTCAGAGTTAAACTTTTGGGAGATGAGGATGTTACAAAGAGGGGCAAAGACAGCCAAGAACACCACTTGAACATCCACTGTTAGGAGGCAGGATGTACATGATGAGGCAGCAAAGGATACTGAGTAAAAGTGGTCAGACAAGTAGGAGGTAAGCCAGGAGAGATTGCAATCATGAAAACACTGGCAGGAGAGAGCATACAGAAGGAGTGGGTGGTCAACAGTGTCAAAAGCAACAAATACAAAGAGAAGAATAAGGACCGAGAAGAGACTCAATTTACTTGGCAATTGTTAATTTAATTGTAACTATTGTTTTTATGCACATGACTTGCACATATATTAGTGCCTTTCTTTCCCTGGAGCTTCAGTTTTGCATCACCAATTTCCCATTGAACATTTCAAACTGAACATCTTGGAGACATACTAATACCAACATTTATAAAACCATGCTCATCTCTCTTCTTGAGTCTTCTTCCACTCAAACTTTGTGATTTTTCTTGAAGGTACCACCATCCCTCCAATACCTAAGGTCAGTAAGTTTATCATTATCCCAGAAGACTCTTCTCTCTTCTTCATCATATGTACATAATCAATTGCCATATGTTTCCATTTCTATTCCTACAACATCTGTCATGAATATGACCCCTTCTCTTCACCCCTCTCATCACTTCTTGCCTAGATTATTGGAACAACCTCTTAGTTGGTCTCCACACTTTAATTCTCTCACCACTTCAGAATATCCTCCACACTACTGCCCCAGGAATTTGTAGATCTGATCATGTGGCTTCCCTACTCAACCAACTCCAATGGCTTCTTATTATTTTTAAGATAAAATATAAATATAATAATGTGTAAATAAATAATAAATATATAGAAGATAAACATAAATATAAAATGGAGCTTTTAAAGCCTCATACAACCTGACCCAAACCTGTCTTTCCATTATCATGAGATAAGACTTTCTCTTGTCCTCTCTCCAATCCAGTGAAACTGACCTTTTCTTCGTTTCTCCCTCACCAAATTTTGTCTCCTGCCTCCATTCCTTTATATGGTTGTCCACCATGCTTGAAATGCACAACAGCCACACCTGGGGAAGCTCTTTTGGCAGATGGACTAAACCAGGTTGAGGAAAACCAAAAGGTCTCAAATTCATCATTCATCATGAGTTAGGGGGTGTGCAGGACATGGGAAGACTTCCCCCAGCAGAATGCATGGATGAAAACAATTTGTTCCAATGGCCATGCAGATGGTTGAAGCAGGTGCTGTGTAGAGCTGAGAGCTTGGTTAGGCACTGAAGGTGCCAAGGTCATTGACTGCATCCTGAGCCATCATCAGTTGTCTTGACTTTTATCTTGCAACTGGGACCATTGTTCTGATTCTTTTTTCACATGACTAATGTGAAAATATGTTTAATGTGATTCTACATGTATAACCTACATGAGATTGATGGGGAAGGTAGAAGGGAGGGAGAAAAAAACGGAACTCAAAATCTTATAAAAGTGAATTTTGAAAACTACTTTTAGGTGCAATTGGAAAAAAAAATACTATTAAGTGGGATTTTTTTTTAATTGTCTGCTTCTCCCAACACTGGCTTGTTTGCTACAGCAGGTGGGACTCCCACCCTGAAGTTGAAACACACACACACACTCACTCACACACACATATTAAAACTTTTACAAAGATGGTTCCATTCACCATGGGTGCATAGAATGTGTACACACTTATGAACCATATGAAATCCAATAGACCTGCAAGAAGAACAGGTCTTGTTGTAAGAGAACTCAGCAGCTGTCACATCCAAAATAGCAGTCCTGAGTGAAACAAGACTGGCAAATGAAGGCCACCTTATCAAAGTTGGAGCAGATACACATTTTTCTATAGTGGCCACAATGATGGGAAATGCCATAAAAATGGCTTAGGTTTTGCAATAAAAACAAATCCAGTCCACAAGCTCTCTCAAAAGGAGTGAATGACAGATTCATGAAAATGAGATTTCCATTGCAAGAAAGTGCCATGTCACCACCATCAGTGCATATGTTTCCACCATGATGAACTTTGATATTGTCAAAGAAAATTTTTATGAAGACCTGGAGGCTTTTGAATGCCAAAAATAGATTTGCATAAAAGACTATTTTATCATGAACTCACACAAGAGACATAAGGACTTGCTCCAGGTCTCTCTGAAGGACTTTGGACTTAGATAGAAGACATGGGAGACACTGGCATGGAATCACCCACTATGGTGTGCCTTTATCAAAGAAAGTGCTATAGTTTATCACTAAAGCAGAATTGCAGTAGCTCAAAAGAAATATGAGATTCACAAATTTAGAGATATCTACAATCCAAATGTTCATATGGACTATTCATACCAATACCTATGATAGAGCCTTCTAGGCTCATATTCACTAATCAGTGAGACATACTGTACTTTGATCCCAACATAGTGATGCCATTTTGTTCCTCTTCAAAAGCAAAGACAAGGCCAACCAACCAATCAACTATTTTTACAGGTCTTCATTGTTTCTTCCATTGGAATGTAAATTCATTCCAAGTAGGGATTGTTCCATTCTTTCAATCTGCAGGACTTAGTACAGTGCCTGGAACATAGTAGGTACTTAATGTTTGTTCATTAGTCAGTGCCCAAAGATGAGCTCCCTGTTATTCTTCTTAAGTTTGATTCTACTTATAACTTCACTATTCTTTTTTTCTTGTTACCATCATATTCAACCAATTTTTGCAGTTATTGTCAATTCTTCTGTTTCCTTCACCTCTCATATGTCTTCATTTATTAGATTTATTGCACTTCGTTAACAGCTCTTCAATCTGCCCCTCTTCTATTTCCACTGCTTGATAGTAAATGGTAAAGCTAGGGATTCAAATTCAGGTCTTCTGATTTAAAATTTGACATTTTTTTTCCCTGTCACACCACACTGAATCTTATCAACTGTATGGCAGGAGGTAAGCCATCATGGGAAGGAGGAACCTAGAACATCCTGAATGAACAGATTTTTTCGCCATTCTTTTTTTTCACAGAGATAAAATGCAGAGCTATCAATTATGGCCAATGATAAATAAAGTCCAATGGAACAAGAGACAATTGATTCTTTTCCAATGCATGAAAAGACAACTAGCATAAGGCAGTCCACAATAACGATGATGATGACAATGAAGGTGTCTTTTATTTGTGTGTCACTTTATGACTTGCCAAGTACTTCACATTCACTGTTTCAGTGGATTCTCACAACTGCCCAACACAGGCAATGTCACATATCAGAAGTAACCGTGAATCTGGAATCAGAATGTCTTGGTTTAAATTCTGGTTCTACTTCTTACAAATTGAATGAATTGGTATGGGGCAAATCATATAAACTTCTGACCTCAGTGTTTGGACTAAATAACCTTTAAGTTCCCTTCTAAATAAAGATTTTACAAATCCTTTAGGATGTCTATACATTTTCATTTTATAGAAGATGAAACTGAGGAACTGAGGTCTAGAAAGGTCAAGTGATTTGCTCCATACTGTAAAGTTAGTGGGTACTGAAAGTCAAACACAAATCTGGATCTTCTTTTATTAAGTCTTCTTCTCTTGCCACTACATAACTCTGTGCTAAAGGAGAGTTACAGACACTAAATGTGAAAGGAGTCGAGGAAGGAGAGATTCCTTTTTTATTCGGTTGTGAGGGTACATTTTGCTGTGCTAGCTACTTGGGGCCTAATTCAAGAAGGCCACATCTTCTGGAAGATAGAACTGAGCAAGTTCATGTTTGATGAAGACTGGTAGTGTTTTTGCTTTTCTTTCCTCAGAATGGGATGCAAACTAATTTTGTGTTAACTGCTTCCATGGGAGTTTTACAAGATTTAGCTTGGCATTTACTCTTACATTGAAAGGGAAATGGAAACAGGGATTTTAATGGAGATGACAACTGATTCTACAAAGGACAATGACAAAGTTTTTCTTTTTTTTCAAATTTTTCATTTTAAAAGTCATCTTTATTACCACTGTCATTCCTAATAATAATCTATGTCTTGTCTAGATTGGAATTGACTTTCTCTTGCAAGATGTGCTTGCTGTCTGCAAATGATCACATCACTTTATTAGTGAAAATCTTTGTCAATGAAAGCAATATTAGGACAGTAGAAACAATCATTATCATGGGACAGAGGATTCTGGGAAGAGTAAGAGGGAAGGGAAGGGAGGGCTATTAGCCAATCCATTAATCAGCATGCATTTATTAAGCATTTGCTATGTGTGAGTCACTGTGCTAAATGACAGGGACTTTACTAAAAAGTAAAAAAAAAAGCTCCCTTAAGGAGCTTAGAATCCAATGGAAGATTTACCATATGTAAATCAGCGGATATGAGATACATACAGAGAAAATGGAAGGAAACCTTAGAGAAGATGGGACTAGCAGCTAGGACTCATAACAATGGATTCGAGTTTAATCAGATCCTTATCCTGAAGTCTGGACAGGGTTTCAAGTTATATTGGCCCTTTGTTATCAGATGCATTTGACAGTGTTGGGGCAAAAGAAAAAGTATGCATTCTTATGCATAGGCAGATTGAAGAGTTGTCACTACATGCTTAATGGCATATCCAGTAATGATCAAAGTGCTTCCTGAAACAATATGGCATTTGAATATCATATGAAGTACAGAGAGCAGGTAAGGTGGTGTATCAGCAATGCCATATTCACAATGCCTATAGAGATTACAAATATGCTGATATAATTATCCATCACAAAATACATCAGGTTTGCCATTTGGGGAAATAAACTAGAAAATTTATTAAGATACCAAAAGACTGAGTCCCAAAACCAGAAAGTGAAAGCCATCAGAGTAGTTATGACATTGGCACAGGTAGATAAAGTAAAAAGCACCCACATTTTCAAGCCTTTAAAACAGAACAGGCTACCTCAGGCAAAGGTCCTCCTCTCCCCACTCACAGCAACCACCCAGCGTCCTGGAAGAGCGCTCCCAGCAGCTCCGGCCTCTGGCAGTCCTCAGCAGGAGTCCTAACTCAAAAAAAAAAAGGGCAACTGCCACCAACTGCCAACCGCAGGACCGTTAGCTCGGCTTTTTTTTTCTCTTGCTCTGCTATGTCAGCACGTCCATGGGGCATGGGAGATCTTTAAATCCCATAACCCTTACAGGTGGTATGGCACTGCCATAGGGATGTGTCTGGGATCTGGCCCCAGGCCTTGAGGCTTACAACACAATGCCATAATTATATGTATTACAGTTTATCTCAGGACCAATCTAGAAACCCTCACCCTTGGACCCATGACTTATATCAATCATTGTTTCCTAAAGGGTTACTTTATCTCTTCTCTAAATCCCAATCTGAGTTGCAGAGAAAATCTTTAGATTCTTGATCCCTAAAGTTGTTTGATTTTTGTATTGAGATTCCTGAATTTTCTATTTGCCCCATCTTGTCACTACTATTATAAACAATTCTTGGAGACTGGCATTAATTTCCTCTTTTTCCTTTCTAATCCCGTTGACACATATTATAGATTACAAGTGTACATTTCCTGCAGTCTTTTTTTTTTGATAAGAGAAAGAATAGAAGAATTGAGAAAAATAAAAAATAATACTGAAGGGTAAGCTATCAAAAGTATTTGTAAAGGAAAAAAATAGCCAGTCCTACAGTACAAAGACATTCTCCTCAGGATACTTTAAAAACAGAAGAATCAGTAGAGGTATCACCTTAGAGCCATCAGATAGTGGTTGTTAAATAGCACTTTCTGAGGGCTCAGGAGAACCTAAGTAATTATTGAACTAAATTCATTTGATCTCTCCAAACCCCCTAGCTAGAATGGCATTAGAAGCTGCCTCACATAGGGATGCTGGGTTAACCTTGCTGGTTGCAGTGTTTTATTAGTTACTAATATGCATGGATAATGGTGGTTTTGAGAAAGCATGCCAGGCATTCTGTGGTACAATGCTTGTTTTAATTCCTGTTGTTTCTCAGTATTTAGAACTTTTGGTGTCCTATCATAGTTAGTGTAGTAATAAAGGTCAGTCATGTTGAAGGCCTGACTATACATTGTTTATTTACTACTAGCTAACGCAACAATTTAAACTGTTCCCCACCTACTCACCCTCACCTTCTTGGCAATCATAAGACTTCAAGTAAATCCCAGGATCATAGAATATCAAAGTTATAAAATACTTCAAGAACCAATTGATTCTACATCTATCTATAAAGGAATCTCTTCCACAACACCCTTAACAAGTGGTCATCTATAGGCAAGTGAAGTGCTACAGTGGATAGAACAGTGGACTTAGAGTTAAGATGTCTTGAGTTCAATTTGATTTCAGATACTTACTAGCTGTATTTAACTCTAAATCAGTCACTTCATCTCTCTGTGTCCAAGTTTCCCAAAGTATAAAATACGGATAATAATAGTATCTACTTATTAGGGTTGTTATGACCATAAATTGAGATAATATTTGTACAGGGCTTTGCAAACCACAAAATGTTTCTGTCATATCTTTTCCTAAAAGACCTGCAGTGAAGCAGGTTCTCATCAGGAGAAATTTGGGGGTATTTTTAACTTAGGTCCCTCACTCAATTTGATTGTTTAAAATATACATTATGCTAAAATGACCCTGTATCAATTTGAGGTCTAGTTACTTTTCTCTCCCCCCTAGCCACATACTATATTCCTGTGTCCCCCTAAACTCTGGCTAGCTCTCTTACAGATGCATTCTAATGACCATATATATAGGTTTATGTGAGGAGAGAGAGAGAGAGAAAGAGAGAGTGAGAGAGAGAGAGAGGGAGAGAGAGAGAGAGAGAGAGAGAGAGAGAGAGAGAG